>NW_010548112.1:57814-187905 GCF_000687285.1 Phaethon lepturus | reverse complement strand
GTCCAGCATGCCCCGCTCTCCGGGCGGGGCGGCGGCTCACTCCTGGTGCCGGGCTGTGACTGAGGGGCGAGGGGCCTGGCCAGCAGCGACATCCTTTCACCCATCGCAGCTGAAGCTGCTGCCGGAGCAGTCAGCACCGTGACATCGCTTCTGGCAATGGCGCTTCAGCACGGGCAAAAGCAGAAAAGGGAGGGGAACCTTACCTGGGGAGGCAACCAAGGAAAGCACAGGGGACCAGCGGGACCCCTCAAGCTGCGAGCCACCCCCCGTTACAGACTCGCTGCTTCTGGAACAAGTGGAGAGGTGAAGGAGCCCCTCCTTCAGCCTGATTGCGGTCATGTCCTCCTCAGCCTCTCCAGCGGCGTTCCCGTGCCTGTGGCATCTTCCTCCCCCCTTCAGAGGGAAACAGATTTACAGGCTCAGCTGACATTATTCATTTCACCGGAAATTTGAGAGGGAGCCACTTGTAAAAAAGTCTGTGTAAAACAACAAAAGACAAATGGCAGAGGGACAGGGCTGGTAGATATTGACAGTTACAGATGTCTTTATCTGCCTGAAACAGGAGGACTGCACAGACTACTCCAGCCACCTGCACCAGCAACAGGGGAAGAAAGAAAAGGAAAAGGCATAGTCAAAGGGCGAACAGGCCCCTAGGCTTGGAGGAGCCTGCGTGTCCCTACACCCGAGCCGAACTGCCAGCTGCAGGTCCCTGCCGCCAGAACAGGTCCGTTTGTGAGGGGTCAACACAGCTACAGTGCTGAGCCCCAAGTACAGCACAGTAACTTCTAAAGAAATTGAGACGTGATGGGAAGTACCAAGGTGTGGGAACAGCAACTTTGCTCCCTTCTGGCTCTTCTGTTGGAGCCTCAGATGCTTTGGACAGTGATCAATGAGGGGAAACCAACAGCATTTTCCATCTGTATTGCTAAACAGAAACACTGGTATGAGCAGCTGCTGCAACCAGGGCATCCCACTGGTATCTTCTGCCCATGAATCCGTGGCTGGAGCAAGATGACTCCTGCTACAGAGTCTTGGAAAACACACTGCTTTACAGAATAAGAAGTTTTGTACCAGTGAGAGAAGAATCAAAGTGATGCTCCCAGGAAACACCACTTTTAGTATCAAAACTCCGGTGACAAGGCACTAAGGGAAGGCTGCCAAGGGGCACGGCCAAATGTGCTAAAGCAGCACAGCACTGAGGAGTTGACGGCTGCAGCCTCCTGAACAACTCTGGCACCCCAACACACAGCAGGATTCAAGGCCAGACACCTGGAGGGTCCAAAAGCCCTGGCTCTTGGGGCCAAAAGAGAGACATCTCAAACCGAAGCTACCAAAGCTTGCTGGCACAAAAGAGCAAGTGCAGAGGAGGGAAATAATCACCTTATGGAGCGAGCAGCAAATTAAAACTTTGAACCAGAGGTCAAAATGTAGACATGAGCCCTTGGGAGCAGAGGCATCATGAGATATGGGAGCTCAGAAGAGGGCACATGGGTAAACCTCCTTGCCTGAATGGGTCCGGCAGAGCCACAACCCAGCAGCGTGTATGGTACTGGCTACCCCACAGCTTAAGGAACGGCCTAATTTCAAGCAGTGCTGAGTACCTGGCAGATTCCCACTGAAAATTCAGTCCATATTTCAGGCCTAGTAAGTGCCTAACATCCTCACCTACCTCCTCAGGGGTCACAGCTCAAGGTCCATATGCACACACATGCCTGGAGCGTATCCTCACGTTCAGCCTCTGCTGTGCTAGGGAAGCACAATCCCTGCACACAGCTCTCCCTGCTACATCCCTCTCAACCTTTCCTCCTCCAGCACCGCAGGAAGCACTGGGACACCACTGCAGGCGCTGGCGCGGCTGTGCTCAGAGCCCAGCTCCCCAGCACAGGTACACCCACTGGGACCAGCTGCTTTAACTCGCCTTCCTGCTGCTGCCGCTGCCTCACTTGCACTGGGACTACCAGTGGTGTCAGGGGCATGTTGGTAGGGAGGGGTTTTTCAGGAGCAGATGGCAAAGGAGGAGAACTGACCTCTCAGTAACAGAGGTTGAATGAAAGTAAGAATGTAAAAGCAAAAAAAAAAAAACCCCAAACCTGTTAGTGTGAAATCATTCCTCTTACAAACACCAAACCTGATCACCCAAGTGCTGGGACTGCTGCAGAAGACTGTAAACTGGTTTGGTAATGCTTGTGCCTAAAGCTATGGTGAAAGTGGTGCTTGCAACACAGAGAGACGTGCCTAAGTCCCTGCTCCATCGCTCAGCACCACAGTGTATCTGATGGTGCCATTGCCACATGCTAAAATCTGGCCTTTTCACTCTCCAGAGTGAGAGAGGTGTGGGTGCTTGGCATGCATTACCTGCATTACCAAAAGGATGCTGTAAATACTCCCTCAGCCACTCCATTGGGGCGTTTTCAATTCCTACAGGATATACTCTTTCCTCCCAGGTGCTAATCACACCAAGGATGGAGAGCGCCATGTGTCTCCATGGCTCGCTATCCTGGCTCTCCATCAACACAGAACTCTCCTCCCTCTACTCCACGGTTCCCCATAGATGGAGGATCTCTGACCACAGGGACCCAAACCTATCAACTGGTTCAGCATCCCGGCAGCAGTGAGCGGGAAACTTGGAAGCCTTAGCACCTTCCCTACGGACACGAATCCAGCTCCCCCTGTATCTCCTAACACTTTTTGCCTGGCAATGCCTCGTGCAAAATTTAATTCCTACAATTTGGCACGTGTTGGCAGAGATGTGCGTCAGAAGCACCACGAAGGTGCCTCTCTTGCTGTTCACTGTAATTCCCCAGTTTCTGTAGCTGAGTCCTGCAACTGAGTGGATGGGAACGTCAGCAGAATTCTCTATCACTTACAGAGAACAAAAACTTAAAATTTAACCTGAGTGACCTCTGGGGGCTCAAAACCATAGACTCAATAAAATGCACAGCAGAGGAGAACACCAACACATTTGTTTGGCATTTTCATGAACTTTTTTTTTTAGCTTGTCTTACAATTTACGAGTCAGGGAGATCTGACTCATGATTTTGGAATGTTTGGGGTTGGCAGCAAAAGATGCCCCATGCATGTTTGTACCTTGCTGTCTCTGAAAAGGTCAACACCGCTCATTAAGTGTTGTGTCAATGCTCTTGCAGATAAAGCACCCACACAGCTGGACAAGAGACATACAATGAAGCTGCGGTGTGTATTATGTTTTATGGAGTAGGATGCTACTTCACTGAGGGGCTGACCTGAATAGGCAGCTTGGTCTCCTTCTGTCTTTGTAATTTCCTGAGATCCCATGATGTCAGACAAGGTTTATGCAAATAAAATGTTACAATATCCAGCATATTCAAGTATCCACCATACAGCAGAGGTGTAAATGTGAAATTTCGTTCTGCAAAATTGACCTTCACCTCCCTATTCTAGTCAGTAGCATCCTTTTACCCAGCTCAGGTGGATTTCCACACTGAGCTAGAGTTTACCAAATGAACAGATTATGTTACAATTTACTTTTGGGATTAAAATCCCTACTTACGGCTCAGCTGTTTCCAGTCATGGAACCTGTAGATAGGAAAACCTGGAAAAGAAAAATACAATAAAATACTCATACACATGTATTAAAACATCAAAACGGTCTATAAAATTAAAGCTTGCTCCTTGCTCTTCTTAGAAAAGCAAACAAACCAAATGTACCTGAAATCATGAGCATATAAAGGATTTGTTTTTATTATCATAGCAAGCAGGGTGCAACGCGTACTACTGAAAGGTTCACAGCTATGCAGCTTTAAGGGGGTTTATGTCAGAAACACTGCAAAAACAAACATGGAGCTATACAAAACCAGGGTGGTTTTCTAGAGTTTTCTATAGTTTTCCCACCCCGGTTAATGATGCTGCGGTGTCACAGCCGCACACCCACGTGGGGTGGGTCTCCAGCAGCGCTGTTTTGCTCCCTGCCCCCCGCAGAGGGGCTGCCTGAGCCTGCGGGGCTAGTGGGGAGGTGGGAGCGGGGCAAAAAGTGTGGTGGGGAGCAAAGGGGGGTTTGGTTGCAGCTCTGACGGCTGGAGAGGCAGCAGGGGAAGGGCGAAGAAGGTTAAGTGTGAGCAGCACTGGGAGAGGCAACTCCTACTCCCGGTCTCTTCCCAGCAGCAGCCACTACCTGCATCCCCCCAGCCCTCCCTCGACGGCTCTGCCTGGCTTGGCTTCTCGCGGCTGCAGGCTGGGCAAAGCAACTGATGAGGATGGCAGCTGGTTTTCTGCCGGAGGCTTGCATTGCCCGTGCCTGAAACCAGCCCCGTGTGCTGCACTTCATGCTTAGTTATAGCTTTGTGATTTTGTTTTAAGCAGATATCCCAGCTTAAGACCTGATGGTGGTTGAGGTTCCCTGCACGGACCAGAGATAGATAGCTAAGAAAATGATGTGTTAGTTTGGTAATAATGACCAGCAAATAATAAAAGCTATGTCTATTAACATGCATTTTATGTTTGCATTGAATCATACAGCCGAAGCCCATTTCTTTAAGCAAGAGACAACTCAGTCATGGTTTTACCAGGCAGTTTTTGGAAATTCTTCCTTTCCTTGTTTTGTATCTGCATCACCCATTTTCCCGCCTCCTCCCGGCTCCTGTGCCCAACAACAGAGCAGGAGAGGGAAGAGGGGCCGCAGTCAGAGCTGAGGACCCTGCTACAGCAGACGAGAGCTCAGGACTCGCCTCACAGGACCCGGTTTCCCATTGCTTTCGGTCTGTGTGCACGTATCGCACAAAATTGCAGTTGCAAGTACAACAAAATCAACGCAGCGTAAGGCGAGCATCACGCTGCAATGAACCAGATCGTTGACACTCAGGTGAAAGTTTCAGAGCATCAAATACGTGTTCCTTCTCCTATAAGGCTTGCAGCTAAGAAAGGCTCTTCTGCATGAGATTTGGAGAGGCTCTCTCCTCTAATTCCCTGAAGAAAACCCAAAAGCAGAAAGCGAGATCAGCATTGCGCTGCTATATTGGCTGATGGGTACAAAATCTTCTGACAAGTTGTTTGCTCAGCCCTGATTGGAAAATATCTTTAATTAAAACACCACATCAGAATCCTGAACCAATTTCATCCCAGCTCCACTAAGTGCTTTGTACAAAACATTAACTCTAAAATCTCATTACACATTAGCAATCCCTGTGACAAACATAAATGATAATTTAGCTCTAATGCATTCTGGAGCAAGCCATTTTTAAGAGAGGCACATGATACCAGCTTGCTAGGAGAAGGGGCAGGGTTGAATTTATCTGTCTCTTTATTTTTTAAACAAATGGCTCTAGCTGGTTCAGCAATGGGCTGTACAAATCATTGCAGTGTGTAGATCTGACAGAACACAGCAGCTGTTTAGCCCAAATCTGGCATTTGAGCCTGGGCTGGGTTTTGAAATCCCACCAGCAGCTCCCAGGTCTTTAAGCATTCAGAGAAGGGCGATGAGGAGGGGGAAGGTGGGGATGTTTGTTGATTTTACAGGAGAGCAGGGAGGGAGGGAGGTCCGGAGACCGCAGGTAATCTGAGCTTGCCCAAAAACAGAGGCAGAGGCAGGGAGGGGATGGAGAAGGGGGGACTGCCTGCCTGCAGTCATTGCAGCTGGCTTCGGAGGCAAGAAGCGTGAGTGCAAAAAAGGCAAGACTTGCAGCGGTGGTGTGATCCCTAGCACTCGTGGAAATTTTGCCCCACAAAACATTGCACAGCTCAGCCAGGACAACGGAGGACACTGCAGTGGATAATATTTATATTAAGTACAGGAACTGTCTTAACAACACTTCTAGGCCAGAGGGATGGCAGTGGAACTAATGTTCTTTGCATTGTTTATTGTCAGAAAGATGTTAAATAACCCTTCTTTGATTAACAGCAACACCTTCAATCTCTCCCCAGTCTTGAAAATGACCTTTCTAAACTCCTCAGCCTGCACCAGGATCATTTTTCCTGTGTGCAAGTGAGCATGTGGGCATTTAACTTTGTGAAATGGGAAAATTATGGCTATTTACTATGGGATTATGAAGCACGTACATGATGAATGTTCTACAGGGATTTCAAAAACAGGCAAAACCCAACCAGCCTATCGTCCCCTGCGTTTCTTCTGAGTACCGCCTACCGGATTTGGTCATTTCCTTGAAATCTAGAGCTGGAATCAGGTTTTTTACCAGCTGACATGAAGTCACTGACGTTTGCAGTGAAGGGAGGGCTTTTCCCTCATCTGCCACTTTCTGGCTGCACTAGAAATCAGCCAGATTATTGCGGATCAAATTCTCTTTGGGGAGGTGGGAGGGGAGAGGTAGCCTGCATCCATTCTCTTGGCAGAGCTGAAACATATTCCTGCGGCTTCATGGATGCCCCAACATTTCCAGTGGAGACAGGGTGTTGCATCTGGAGAGAAAAAAGTGCAAATCAAAAAAACTCGACTTTGACAACGCACATCTCTCTCTCGTAAAAATACTTGAAAACATGTCTGTTTGCTCCAGCAAGGACCAAACCCCCTTAAAAATTGTTGCGAGATGGGTGCAGTCTTCAACCAGATCTTCTTTCAGCAGCAGCTCTGCTTTAACTCTGCCCCATAGAAGTCAAGAAATGTTTACCACCAGCTTCAATGGATGCTAAGCCACGTTAGGTCCACGTGCCTTTGAAACCTCTTTCTTGCACACAGATCAGACAATGAAGCTCTGCTTGAGATTCAGGAAAAAATGAGAAGACCCACATTAGGTTTTTGTGAAAAGGCAATGAGCTTTTGCACGGAGGCTGGTGGCAGTCAGATGGTGGGGGCTTTTGGTTACCACAAGGCCAACAATTCCTTGATTTTTACTGCTTAGGAATAGTAGCCTGGGGTTGCATGTCTTTGTCTCAGTCTGCAGTGAAGACCAATGTCCCAGAATGGTTCAGCTTCTTTAGAAGACCTTTCCTTGAAGTGTTCTGCTTTTCCACCCTGGCCACTCAATGGACTCGCTGGTTCTCAGGAAATCCTCTCTGATACATACCTCCTGGTGAGCTGCTCTTACCTCTTCAACTGCTAGCTCTTGCAAAATTCAAAGGGGAAAGGCAACTAACATTTTACCTTCTGTATCTAATTTTCCTTCCTCTTAGCTTTGCTGAGATTGGATTTCTCTTTTCTGAAAAAGACAGAAGATGGGCTTAAATCAGGTATTGGACTTTAGCACTTTATTACGTTGAGTTTTCCTCCTTGCCTTGCTGCTTACTGCTGCAAAAGCCTCCTTTGCCTTACAGTCAGATCAGATCACTTGGAGCCTTTCTGGTGAGCCCACAGATCTTCATTTCTTCACTTATAATAAAGTTTTCCTGAATTATTTTCTTTCTTCTAGAAAATTTGTCTTCCAAACCACCCTGTCATACTACCAGATTTCAGCATGCTTTCCTTTCCTCTCCCCTTGCCACACTTGCCTCAGATACTGAATGCTTTTATCATATACTTTAAAAAATCTTATTTAGTAAAACTTTCAGTAACAAGTAGCATGATGTGAAGATAGCTCTACTGCTGTAACTGTACCTATCTTAGGTAGCTGTACTTTCTGTCCTCTGGGTTGAGACCAGGGCACCACATTTCAAACACAGTTCAGTTAAAAATCATTGCATGTTGCCCATAGAATGGGTGGGGAGTAATTTGAGCTGATACTCTTCTTTCCTCCTCTGTATGGCCTTTGGCTAATTGCTAAGTCATATCTGCTGGCTCTGCAGAAGCAAGTCCATTTTGGAGGGGACCAGCTTGATAAATACTGCAGGGTGGGGATGGGAGCTGTGCTTAAATTTGTGTTTGGCAGTGACAATCAGCATTATCAAGTGATGCTTCATTAGTCATGTGAAGGACCACACAACGCTGTTGCTTTATTTTACAGCCTTCTGCCTCAGTTATAAATTCATATCCTGACCTTGGTCCATATAACTCTAGTCATAATGTTGTCCTTCTGTGGTATATCCAACAAAAAGTCATTAAGGTCTTTGATCACTCTTGACATGCTTCACAGCTCTGCCTACATCCCTGTATCACTGTGTACCACACCTGCCTGGGACCTCACAGCCCTTGTTCAAAGGCAGCAACTCAGCCAAGGTAGCTTAAAAAAAAAGAAAAAAAAAAAAGTTAAAGTTGCCCTACTCTTTAATTCAGCTTAGCCTTGCAGAAAGTCACTGTCTGTATACTTTGTGCCAATCACATGTTTAAAAACTACATTCAGTTCACATCAAGAGGAATTTACTTCTCAACACCGCTCCAGCAGAAACCATAAGCTTTAATTCTGTGGAGCACATTGCATCGCTCCAAAAATAGTCTGATACTTCTTCAGCTTCTTTAAGAACAACTGAGCTACCTGAAGGAGAGCAAAGCTATAGTTACAGGCAGGAAACACGCTGGAGCAAGGCAGAAGACAAAGTAGCTCCTGAGAAGCAGGGTGGTGAAGAGCAGCAGCAGGAGGCAGCTGGGGAAATAAATCAGGATGGGAAGCCCAGGGAGTGCAAGGAAATGGACACAGGTGAAGGACAAAGAGAAGCGTGGACGGCCCTTGCATACGCTCTCAAAACCATGGATCAGTTACATCTGGATGTGAATCAATTAGACAGGTGGGTCAAACACAACTAAGCTTGCATTTGTGAGAGATGAGGTAAGTCTCAACTGGCAATGACACCGCAGCGATTAGACAATGACTGTTTCAGACCTGCAGCTCTTCCTGCTGCCGACTGTGATCCACCTGCAGCCTGCTTGCGGTGGCAGGAAGGCTCCTCAGTACGCCTGCCGCCTTCTCCCGGCCAGGGCCCCGGCGCTGTTTGCTTGGCTTTCGTAGACTTTTTCTCTGGGGGTTGCCCACGCCATGGCCTGCCCCGTTAGGCAGAGGCACAACACAGTCTGCTGGGACCAGGGCTGCCCTCTGCCCGGGACCACCGCCCAGCCACCCGGCAGCCTCCTCCCTCCCACTGAGTGAAGCAGGCATGGATGCATCTGTCTTCGTAGGATAACCATTGCCCAGGTGGGAAACACCCCCTTGGGACTTCTGCTCTCAGTTCTTCTCGCTCCCCCTTTGCTCGATCAGATGCTGTTCTCTGCCAGCAACATTTCTGGAAGGAGTTTGTGGTAGGACTTCATGGTAGGACACCCACAATGCTGCTGGGAGCGGCTGGGAAGGGAGGCGTGGGAAGCGGGAGGACTGTATCTGCTCTCACACACGGCAGTGCTCCCCTTCAGGGGGGGCCTGGGGGGATCATTTCCCAACCCTGCAGCCCCTGCAACGTCTATGGCATCCCCGGCATAAGTCTCCTGTTGCTGGTCATGCTAGGGGGAAGAAGTTCCCCACCCCACCGGCTGTACCCCGGCTGTACCTGTCCCAAGGAGAGACTGCCCCGGCTCGTGGTGGTCGTGCTGTCCTTTTCAGTAACCTGCATTCACAGTGACTTGTGGCTGCCCGTAAATCTGCCACTCGTGCCTGGTGCCATCGAAGCTCTCCCAGGAAAGCCCCTCGCCACGGCGTCTCTGCCCGACGTTGACCCTGTAAGGGAGGCCGGGACAAAAGCAAGCCGTGCCGTGCGCTCTGCTGCAGGGAGTGCAGCCGTCCCCGGGGAGCAGCTAGGCTGGCCTGCAGGAGAGCAGCTGGGGTGGCCCACTGGCAATGCAGGCAAGTCCTGTAATGGGTTTTGCTCCAGCATCGTCCTAGACAGCACAGTAAGGGCACAGCCACGACCACCCAAGCAAATGCAGATCGACAGCATCGGCTGAGGGGACGACAAACGTAAGGAGGAGGAACGGGGTGCGCAGCAGCTCCTGGTGGGATCAGAAGCAGCACTGCTTTCACACAGGTTTTGCTTAGCATAAAGGCTCCTCTGATGTTTCATGACTATCAAAGGCTTTGAAATGCACAGGAATTTAAAGGAAGGCAGAAGTTCATCTGAAGTGAGAAAAGATTATATTTTCCCTCCCACCGTATTTCCAGCTTCCCAAGGATTTTCCTTTGAAGACTCCACTGCTCCCAGAAATGTCTTTATGATGTTTTTAAGTCATTTCCCATACAGGATCACCACTGCACAGCACAAGCAAATGGTAGAGGTTCAGAAAGCAAAGTATAAGGGTGAGAAGTGAAGCTGTTGGTGAGCTTTGGCTTCTCAACAAAACCAAACCATCCCACCACGCAGTAGCGTGGTTAGGAGGCAAGTATACCAGATGTCCAATACTGGAGAGAGAGCCGGGGCTTTCCGAGGGGCAAGTTTGACTGAGCAGTGTCTCATTGCTGACTAGAGCAAGAACACAGATTTGGGCTCAGGGAGAAATTCCACCTTTTCAAACGTTTTTCTCAAGTCTGGGTACGGGCAACTCCCACTGGGAGAGAAAGCGCCCGCAAACCGCCTGCAGCAAGGAGGAAGGGAGAAGGGCCTCACAGCGAGGCATTTTGCTTTCCAGCCATTGGAAGGGGACTCCTCTAACTGGCTTGCTCGGATATCTGGCCACCAGGGAATAGATAAGCATGGGGCAGACTGCAGAAATTATGAGATGAAACTGCTCCTTTCCCTCTGATAAGAGGGAGCTGGTGTTGAACCAATTACACAGATTATGGTGGATCTGAATTCGTTTCCCCTTGAGCAGCAGCTACAGAGACAGAGTAGCTGGATTAAGTTTCACTTTCCTATGTAAAATGACTTAACTGGGTAGATAAAACTTAATATATTTGTGAAGTCTCATGTGTTTCCCTGAGACTTGATCTCAATAATGTCTTACGAATGCCTTGCTGATTGTTTAATGAATTATTTTTCTCCCTCTCAGACTGTTAATAATAAATTATAAGTAGACGGAATGTACAGACTGCTTGAAATAATTCCTCTAATATGAGTTCAGCTGCAGAACTCACACTGTTTTGCCTCCCGCTACCTCTGAGCAAGTGCTTTTTGATGAGGATTTTGGTGCAGAGGAGTTCCCCCTGTTCTTGCGAGGCAGGAAAGAAGAGGTAGTCATGTTTCAAGGCTGTGGCACAGGACGAGGATCTCACCATCTACCTCGCCTGGCACGGGCTTCGAGAGAGGTTCAGCACGAGTCATGTTACCCCACATAGATGTTCCTGTCTGAAAGGCTCACGTCCAGCCAAGCCAACTACCTGGGGAGCCTCGGCAGGTAACAGAAGAGGAGAACTATTCTCCCTGTTTCTATTAGGCTTTTTTCCTAATCTAGGATGAACTGCCCTTAGAGCTGCCCATGCCCTGCAGCTGGCGAGGGAGGAAGCCTAGCCGAGAAGCCCAGACCAGGCCTAGAGTCAGGCATCCCACTGCTGGTGCCACCAACACCCAGGCACATAGGAGTGTTATGTGGATCGGTCTCTATTAAAATCCCTTAAGTACAAGAGGATTTTTTTTTTTTAGCTCAAAGATCTTAACACCTGAAACTATTTTCAATATAATCCACAGATTTGGAAAGTCTGTCCCTTAGCACAGTACACCGTGGAGGATTCACGGATCACTTCATTTGCGGGGTTAAAATAACAGCCCACACTACACCCGTGGGCACATAAAAGGATCAAACTCACCTACCCCAGTTACTGTCAGCAGCACCATGCTCACGGGGGGAAAAAAGACCAGAGCATTAAAAGAGAAGGCGAGCACGCCAGGAGGGTAAATGAAGGATGGCATGAAAGACACGGAGTGCTAGAATGTCAACTGCATTTATAAACTTCCATTATTAGCCTTCACCGTCACCCTCGCCTTTTCCAAATCAAAGTTCTTTCACTTTAAATAGCGTTGGGCACACAGGGGAAGCTGCTGAAAGCATCCAGTGGTGCAGTTTTCTGTACACAGCCAAGCCAACCCATGCCTTGCATTCAAACCAGAGGCAAACAGCTTTTGTAATCCCCGACACGCTGGTACCACAGGTGGAGGTTAAAGCCAAGTGAGGACATCGAGGACACGGTGCTCAGGGGAGCGACGGGCGGCAGAGCCGCCTTTGAAGCGGTAGGACGGGCACTGTCCCACCCTGCGGTGCTCGGAGAGCAGGGCAGACAGAGGGGGCTGGCGTACTTCGTGCTGTCCCCAGGAACACAGGGCCACGGACTTGCCCGGAGACAATCCCACGCGCTTCTCTGCCCGGTTGCCGCACACCAGCCCAACCAGCTCTGGCTGGCCAGGTTCGTGTGCGCAAGACGAGAGAGACTGATCTGCTGCTGAAATCCTGATGGTGAGGGGTAAGAAAGGGTTATTCAAATAAAAACCAATTCTACAGCTCTAGGGGGAAATGCCAAATACAGAAAAAACATGGAAAGCTTCCTAATTACTTATACTGAGTTTTTGGGCATACGTACGTACTACAAAAGCATTTCTTCCACTAGTAAGGTTTGCATTAAAACCAACTGTCCCAGGGTCTCCTCTGCCCAAAAGGTGGCCCTGAGGCACACCAAGGCTGCAGGTTAACCTGGAGTCTCAAGTGAAGAAGCATGAGATGGATAGGTCAGCGCTTTTGGTGTTACTCATTAGAGTGACTCACAGCTTAATTACAAAGCCACGTAGATGAGTCTTAGTCACTGTTCCTTTCGGCTGATCAGAGCTCATCCCTTTCCAAAAGCAGAGTTAGCAATTGTCACCGTCGCAAGCTAAGGGAGGGCCGCATCTGCAGCGGGACTCATTACCGTCGTTGAGACACGTAGAAGTCATCCTGCGGCGAGACAGCGCAGCGCTGCAGAAGGGCCGGGAGGGATGCTCCGGCTTCTCTGCTCCGTCTGCTTTCGCGGTGGCTCCCACAGCGGCACCTGGCTGGTGGCACGCCAGCTTTTCCACAGGGCGAGGGGCTCCCGCTCCCTGCACAGGGCACAGTCGCGTTGTGGGTGAACCCCGGGTCAGAGGCTGCCAGGTTTTAAGCCGCTGAATAACGTTGCTTCATGACTGTCATTTGTGTGAGCCAAACTGTGGGTCTGCCTTTCTCACAGGACCCAGAAGTCACCGAGGTCACTTCAGGAGAAAAAAAAAACTCCGAAAAAAGTGTGGGAAAAAAAAAAAAGAAGAATAATGAAGAACAAGTTTGTGCAGATAGAAAGCAGAGCAAGAGGTAATGGCTGGGAAAATACAAATGACACCAGAAGTCTGAAAAGTGGTGGCTGGCAGATACCTATGCCCTTAAAGACATGTAGGCACCTAACTGCTGATTGAAATCAAGGGTGATTTGCACTTTTAGGCATCTTTGCACCTTTAACACTCAGGGTGTGGATTCCTCCCAGGCTGGCACCTGACCCTCAGAAACGGCACAGACTGAGGACTGAACAGCAGAGCCCCAGAAATGTTCTTCTGTTTCATCCCAAGTATTACAAAGTGGGCTATTACAAACACCTGGGGTATCCCAGTTCCTTTTCCTCTGCTCCGCTAATGAACGTTTTGACCTTGGCCAGTCTTCCCCACCTCCTTATCTAGATGGCACCGCCATTTTAAAAGCACTGGGTTTGGTGCTGCGTTGCTGACTCCGGCACTTGGGCAAAATTGCTCCCGAAATCAGAAACCACTTGTCGGTCAACATTTAATAACCTTGTATTAAACCGTGTGGTCATTATTGCCCTTGTGTTACACTATGCTCTTGGCAGTCACTACAAGCTCCCTTGTAAAAATACCTACTCCTGTCTATACTTTCATCATGCTGGCTTACTAAAATAGCTGCCGTACGGCAAATGCTCTTCCATGATTAGTTCCCTCTCTACGGCCATACTGCTTGTACAGCTGCTGCTTCTTTGGTCGTCAGACCCACGCAGCACCAAAGCACTGACCTCTCCTCTGTTTGGCAGGGAGCTAGGAAGCATTTCCACATTTTCCCACAATAACAAATAAAAATCCAAAAACAAATTAAAAAAAAAAAAGAAAACCAAATAAAAATAACAGAATTATTTTTAGTATTTGGGATGTTAGAGAATAGGTAGAGAAAGGAAAGAAGATTTCTGCCAAAAATACATGCCCCAGTTCTTAAAAACCTTTGTGTTTCAGGCATTAATTGAGCCTCTAATTATCAGGGAGGTGGCTAAGATAACCCTATAACTAACAAGACACTACAACTGCTGTTGGAAGGATCTTTGGGCCTTCCTTTAACAAGTCACAATAAAAAGTCTGGTGGTTGGAGCTGTAGCTTATTTATAAAGGTGCCTTAAGCAAAATCAGTAGGAGAGGGAGAAGAGGGGAGAAAACATCTGACCAGAAATTGTATTTAATCTATGGAGGAGCAGGTGATGACTTAGAAGATCCAATAATGCTGTTTTTGCAGTCATGAAAATAACACCAAACACTGTAGGTCTGCATTGAGGCCACCAAAAGAGAAACCTCGTGAAGCAAGCAGGTGGGGCTGATGGTAATGCAAGGAGGAAGCGTCTCTGAAGTCATCCATTTTCTTTTCAAAAAGATTCTTGCAGCAGGCAGGGATCAAGTAATTACTTTGCCCCTGTTCACAAGATATCTCAGAATAGTAACAGACCACACACCCAGGAGATGATTAAAGGAAGTCAGGGGTCAGGAATACAGAAAAGCTTGTGATACAGAGGAGAAGATTTGCATGGCCATTAATATTTCATGACTTACCAGCCACGTGGTTCAGAACAAGTGTCTGCACAATAAAGTAGAATTGTCTGCCATCAGGTTGCATATTTGGAGGCACACCTGAGTCATAAAGGTATTATTTACGTGCCTTTACCCATGAACAGAAGGCAAAACCCTCTGGATCCCTGTACCTATCGCAGGGGAACCTGGAAGGCCTGTCCGAGGGCTTAGCGGGATTTAAGCGGGGCCTCTGCCCCAGGCTAGACCTCTGCACAAGTGTGTTTCAGCCTAAAAGCAAAGCGTAAGTGGTATTTTTCGTACTGCAGGCCTATTAGATCCGATACAAAGGAAAAGAGCTACTGCACTGTCGGCACATCTCTTCAGCCATTATCCCAATCCGTGACACAAAAGTGCTATTTATATGCAAGCGTATAGGTAGCCGTGCAGGCAGAAGACCTTGTATTCTCTGCCATTATTCCCATTACAGACACATCAAAGCTGGTAATTAAATTTGGGGGGGGAAAAACCCCACAGATGACTACTTTTCTCTCAGTGAAAAAGAGCAAGACGTGTCAGGGATTAAGCAGAAGCATTTCGTCCCAGGATTTTGGCAATTATCCTCCCCGAGATTTCACGCTGAGCGAACAGAGTTTGCTGTGGCCGCACAGGCAGGTCCTTCCCTCACACGCAACCAAAGCCAGGAATTTTCCCTGCCTGCACACGCCTGGACCGGGCTGGAATAAGCAAGCGGAGCGAGTGGCTCGGCTGACTCACCGGCACAGCCAGACCCTCCTGTTGCCGCCAGTCACTGACGTAACTTCTCTCCTGCCTTTGCGACCGGGCTCTCCCTTTCCCACCCTGCTATCAGCGACGAGGCTCTCGACGCGAAAGGAACGCCGAGAGCCAGAGCGACATTGCTAAAACGTCCAGGAGAGCCCCTCAGAGCTGCTGCTACTCATCCTTGTAGCGCTCGGCGTGCGCGGGGAGAAAAAAGGTGAGGGGAAAAAAAAAAAAAAAGGCAAAAAAACCCCAAACAAACGCACAGCACCAGAATTGCTCCCAGTGTTTTACTGACAAGAAATAGAAGCCCTTGCCCAGAGAATTTATAGCTGAAATGAGTCTCACAGCACAGGGCCTGATGGCCCGGTCTGCGTGCATTGCAAATTACTCACATGAGCAGCCCCACTGACTCCGTCTGAAGGATTCCTCGACGTGCAGAGTCTGGCTCACAGTGATTAGTGACAGCAAACTGCAAGGGGAAAAGGGATGACAAGGGAGAAATTGCTCTAAGGCAACGTTATTTACTGCTTCCCTCCCTCCTAAAAAGGGTCAGAAGTTTGACTATTATTTCATTCGTTGGTTTCACTTTTGTTTTAAACCAGGCGCTTGCCAGAGTGGAAATCATTTATTTCACGGTTCCCTCACGCAGGAAGTCTGAAGACAAAGCCAGAGCAGATGAAAGTCCTACTTCGTTAATATAATTTGTTATTATCACTGTGGTATACACAACAACTAATAAAATGCAGTTGTTTACTTGACCAAGATAAAAACTTAAGAGAGTCTTGAATGAGGAGCTAAATCCCCTCTTCTCCACCTTCCACTGTACTGCGGCTGGCCAAAAGTGTTTGGTTGCCAGCTGGCTTGCGGTTGAGTGTGACCAAGGATAAATCAGCTAATATTGGGCTTTGCTGGGACTAGTGATATGGCTGATGAGGTGATTCTGCTTTATACCTACCTGCAGGCTCTCGCTTGAGAAACCCAAAGCTCTGTCTCTCACAAACAGCACTTATCTGTTTCCTTCAGAAGCAAGTAGAAAGCCCACTGCAGAGCTGGCATCCCCAATGTAACCATTCACAGCTACGAGCCTGAGGCTGCAAACGTTGTTGTTCTTGCATCAATGTTAATTATTTTAAGGCATTTCAGTTTCAAAAATCATACGGTAGCCTGAGTTGAACAATCAGAACCTCACACGATTGCAGAGGAGATCTGGTGTTTGGAGGCTAACTTTTGTGTCACGGAAGGGCCGTACTAACAAAACAAAAGGCAACATCCAGCACCCAGGTGTGGATTTAAAAAAAGCCACCCGATTTTTTAAGTTCAGCTCTCAAACGGAGATGGTGATGTCACAAGTATCCTCTCCTACCTCCAATAACCCTTGAGTACCTTTGTTTAACAGTAATGCAGAATGCCGCCTCGCCGCGTCTTTTTCCAGCCCCTTGAACATACTGTGTATTACAACAGATCTAGGTTGGTAAAGGGCATCGTGCGTTAAACCGTCACTGTATTGTAAGGGTGTCGGGATTGCTATAGTCAAAAGCTCAAAGCTGTTCAACCTCAGCACACAAAGATCAGTGAGAATATCTGTGTGCTGAACCCTGGGCTCTGTGAACAAAGAGTTCTTGGAGCAGATAGGCATTGTCCCAAAAGGCAGCAGAAAATGTGAACAATTTCGGTATTTTGCTGTCTGACAATACTAACAATCCAACAAGCAAAAAGCAGTGTGTTAGATACTCTAGTACTACCATCGTGCCCGCCCCCCCATGTTGTACTGGGCAATCCTGACTTCCACCACGCAGGTTTGCAATACAACCCCATTTTGCTTGTCCTCCTGGGTCTCCAGCACAACCAGCGCTCCCCACCTCTACATTCCACCGGTGAAGGGACAAAGGAGCACTGTTCCCTGCAGCTGCATCCTTGTCCCTTCGCCTCTCCTTGGACTTGCCAACTGTGCAAAACTGGAATGCAGCTCAGTCCATCCACAGTGAGCCTGCAGGACGGAGAAAGTTATGAACACAAATAAGCCAAAGCAAGAGACAGCCATTTCTGGCCCCGCTGGTACCCACTGAGGTAGTCTGGTCTGAGACTAGGACTCAGCTGGCCTACGAGATTGTGTAATCTTTTTATACCGTGGGTTTGACTAAGTAGGAAGTCAAACGTATTCTGGTTTGCTTACATGCTTTATTTTTAAGTACATTCAAGCTCGTAAGGCACTTGGACACTGCGACGGTACTAGAGAGCACTCAGCATTGTACTGTTGGAGCACTCCACAGCCTTGAATGCAGTCATCCACAGCTGACACTCTGCTGGGGTACTCCTGTTAACCTCATTTCACCGACGGGCAACTGAGGTACAAAGATTGAGAGCAACAAAGGTACTTGAGTGAAACACTACTGAACTTCTTTATGGACAGCTGGGGAATGCAAACGGCCAAGTTACAACCAGAGACGCTGCGCCTGTGAAAACGGGGAGAGCGACATACCCAAGCCGCTGAGCTGCTAGGCTCACTTACTACAGGTGTGGTTGGCAGACAGGGATTTGTTGACCAGTATTTTGTCCTCTGCACTCAAGCATGTATTTTGTCTCTGGGTACCACAGATTTTCTTTTTTGTTGATGTTGTTGCTAAAAACAGACAAAAGAGGATAAGGTGATGGTGTTTTCCTTTATGGAGTAACATAAAAAGACTTTTCTGATGAAAACCTAAGTAATCACACTTCGTATTTTGACACCTGAATAAGGCCTAACTCCCACTTTAGTTGACTGTGGTTTTTTGTGGATTTGGCTTGCATGGGTCTTGCCCAAAATTGCACAAATCAGCAGCAATGAAAGAAGCATCTCAAACTCAGGTGTCCCAAGTGCTAGCTTTGTGCCCTCACCATCGAGATATTCCTCCTCCATCTGCTTGGATAAAGTCACATATATTTAAAACAAGCTTTCTAAAATAACGTCACACTTGCATGTCCTGATTTAGACCTGAGGTCTTGCTTGTAGTCTTTCTATACCAAAAATGAACTGTGCCACCTGGCCATCCTAATGAAGGGGGAATTTGTCTATGAAATGTAAGACAGCACAGAAGAGGGCAGGGCAGAACCTTAGAAGAAAAGAACATGAAATTCAAATTAGGCTGAAGAAGGGAAAGATTTCCAACACAGAAATTAACAAGTTCGCTCAAGATAACAGGAAGATATGGCAAACCAGCTCTTCAAGGAATTAGATAATTTCAATATTCTTCACTTAAAATTCCAGTGTACAGTCTCTGATGAACTTCTTGTTAACATAGCATGGGCTTCTTGACAATGCTGCTCTTGCTTAGGTTTGTCTCATCCTCCTGGCTCATGTAAAGTCCAAAGTAGTTTTACGCATCTGTTCAGAACAGGATGCAGAGCTCTGACATTATTGTTATTCTTAATCTTCTTTCAGTCCAGTTAGGTATACATTTCCTATTCTCTCTCAGAAACAAAGCTGAAGATCTGCTTCATTCGTAGCCTTTCAGGGAAAGAATCAAAATTTTCTCATCACTAAGGTTATATGGGACAGGTTACACAAGAGCATGCAAGTAATGGCCTTGTGGCCCCCTCTGCAGCACTGGATCCACCCTCCATGAAACGATCCAGAGAATTACTAGAGTAGTATGCATGTGAAGGTCTCCAGATTGCACCCATGTTAAAGACAAGACACGGATTTTGCCATGGCAATTAACATGCAGTAACATCTCAGAACTGGTAACATGTTTAAACTTCCGGAGATTAGCAGGTCGGCTAACAAATAAACTATGCTCCCTGCATCGCACAGTAACATCTGAGGCCAAGACCTTAAAATGTTCCTTTAGAAAAGGCCATGCTCTGTGAAAAAGCGTACACGTAGGAGTGATTTGCAGTATCTTGTCATTTCACTACCTCTGTACTGTGCAAGGTACATTCTTAGTCCCACGAAAACCACCCTGCCTGGAAATCATAGTTGGAAAGGTGCTAACACAGCTAACAAGATAGACATTACACTATTATTACGTTATGTATTTCTAATGCACATAACACAGAGACTCCAAAATAGTGATCCTAGTATCTTTATCATGTATTAACACTCTTCCCATAATACTCTTGCTCACTCAACCTGCCTTTTTACTGTAATAACATTAAAAAAAAAAACCCTTTAAAACACTGCCCTATAAGGTGGAGACTGATACATCTTTCATGATAGCAAAAAGATCTGGATACCAAAAACGGGGCTTCATTTTCATAATTTATGAGATTATGAAAGCAAAGCAGAAGTAACACTGAAACAAATGGTTGCTGAATGACTGACCTATGGCAAGAGGACTTGGGGTCTTCCTAGCTTCAGGCAGTGGAAGTACCGCGTTTCAGACAGGCCACCCTCAGTGGCTGACTGAAAATCCACAGAATTAATTCTGAAAAGGTCGCACTAACAAAAGTAATTTCTCTGCTTAGCCCTTTGTCTGCACAAGGGATTTACAAATATGTAACACTTAGAGAAAGCACCTTCGTTTACTGATGAACTGATGAAATGAGGCAGTGTTGAGAGGTGTGCCATTATTTGTTTTTTTTTTCTTGAATCTCACCCGAGTTTATCCAGTTTACTATAAAAAGTAGTCAACTTTGTTGCCAAAGATGACAATACTTTGAAACTGCAGTGAGTGAAATTAAAAAAGAATAATATATTCTTTTAAAGTTTATAGAATCATAGAACCATTGAATAGTTTGGGTTGGAAGGGACCTTTAAAGGTCATCTAATCCAAGCCCCCTGCAGTAAGCAGTATAGTTTGGGGAGTTACTGGCTATTTGTGGTTGATAATTTTTAGAAGAGTTCAACTCAACAGGAACTGGCTGTCAGTTGTCTATTTTTAACCGTTTCAGAACTTGATATGGATACTGATAAAACAATTGGATAATATCTCTTTCTACTTTTGCTGGTAGACCTGAATGTCAAAGAGAGTCATTTCAGACACTGCATTTTGCACTCTTTGGTATGAATGACTTTCATTATTTTGACACAGATAATGGTTAACTTTGTATTTCCACTGCAGTAAAAACATTCAGGACATATCTAGTCACGTTTGGTCATCCTCCCTAAACATACCAAAACACTTACGTAGAAAGCGTTGGCAGAACAGCAGTAAAGCCTGTTGATAGATATTTTCCAGTCATTAAATTCCACATCTAACTTTAGCTTGTGAGCAATAAATGCAATTCCTAGTGTGAAAGTGATCATAAATATTACTGACTTGGTGCAAAAGATAAGGAAGATCACCACAATTCTGCTTTCCAGGGATCTAGATGGGTGAAGGAGAGCGTTCACACAGTGCAGCCGCAGACAGCACAGAAGGTGAGGCAGAGCCCACACTCCAAGCCAGGACCGCAGTGCGCAGGAGCGC
Organism: Phaethon lepturus; assembly: GCF_000687285.1. Lineage (NCBI taxonomy): Eukaryota > Metazoa > Chordata > Aves > Phaethontiformes > Phaethontidae > Phaethon > Phaethon lepturus. The sequence goes on along the minus strand of NW_010548112.1, from coordinate 167,245 downwards.
TTGCATCGGCATCCAGAGTCAACAGCAAAGATGTCGAGGGCTGTTTTGCCTCCTGGAGTGGCACATGCCAAAGAGCAGCTCCACATTCTATGAACTACCAAGATTAATGCTAGCTCAGCTACGACGATATGCCACCACTTTGTTGAGACTCATCATGGCAGGTATCTTTGAATGCTAATTATGCCAACTTTATCTTCCTTCCTGGAAGAGTGCAGGAGAGGAAGTGTACCTAAATGTTGGCATTTAGCCTCCTCTCTCCTATTCTACCAGACTCCTAAAGACACCACATTTAATCTTATCTATTGTGCACTTCCGAAAGAAACCATTTTTTATCTAAACAGTGCAAAGTAGAAGGACTTTTTAGCAAAGAACACTTTGGTAAAGAAATTGTCTTAAATTATAACCAAGTATCATCACATAAATATTAATGAAAATGTTAAAACGCCATAATCTATTTCTTTTCCAAATTGTGTTTCTGACAAATCATACTAGTAAGTAGGGTGGCAGACTTATTATCTTAATTTTCTACAGTAACCAGAACCTCCCCCAAACCAGTACGTTATCTTTACTGCAATATAGCACTCCTCTTCCTTATTTGCTCTAAACATTTTTAACAGAGATGCTTACAGAAGTACAGTAACATCAAAATCACCTGGTCATCTTTAAGAAATTTATAGAATTGGTGCATCCACAAATCTATATCCAAAATGCGTCTTGTATGTTTATGGTACATACTGGCTTCATTTAGTTACAGACGACAGCGTATGCAATAAGAAACTGTTAAGCAAAAAATACCGAGGTGATCAGATGACCATGAAAATTTAAGTCTCTTCAACAATTAACATCTTTCATAACACTGCTAAAAGCATTAATGAAAATTGAAGTGTGAAAAATGTACATTCTTTATTCTGTGGTTTAGATACAGAATAAAATTTAACTTTTCAGAAAATAAAACTATAGCTACAGCTTTGAGAGCTGTCCGTTTGCTTTTGAGGATAAAGTACATGCACTTTTTCCAGTTACTTTATTGCACATAATGTACAGTCATAAATGGTGTTTTATTTACATGTGTTTTGGCAATGTCCATGTTTGTTTTTCCCCTCAGAATACATTATTTTGCACAAACAAAACTTTAAACGTTTCACACAAACTGCCGTAATACAAGTCAAAGCACATATGTATATATGTTGTTTTGTTGTTGCTGTTTTTTCAACAAATTCTTCTAAGAGTTTCAGATCTCAGTTAAATCTTTGCCTTGGGAGTCAGAGTCCTCCCAGTTAGTCTGTTGTCAAAGACGGACATCCGAACTGCTGGCACCAAGAAATCAGCACTGCAACCTGCTGTGCCCGACACCCACCTCCTGTGCAGAACCGCACCACCTGCAATTAGTGCGCAGGCACGTAGAAGGAAGAGCGCTGTACTTAATCGTTAACCAGTTTGATTCAACATTGATTACCATGTGTTAATGTTATGGTTGACGTGTTATTTGGACAGTATTCCATTCATAGTGTTTTAGAAAAATATATCAAATATATTAAAAACAAAATAGAAATTCCAATAACAATTATGTACTTTCAACCCTAGGAATGCGTTACTCAGATTCCATTCTGTACACTGTTCTATTTATGATCGCTGCTATTTTTACCCAGACACAAAGAATTAAGTTTCGTATACTCGTAAGTACGTTTCTCCCAAGTTAAAGTAATTTCTTAATGGATGCCAAAACACTTCAATGTTTCCCTCCATTTTCAGGGCAGAAAACCTTCTAGTGGTCCCCCTCAAAGAGTACAATCTGGGAATAAACCATTCGTTACATGCAGATTTTGGACATACTTTTAAAAGATATGTTCAAATAAAATATCAATATTGTCAGTATACACTGAACATACGTTCATTAAAAACATTTGAAGGATGTACCTGAAGACTCTTTATGAAATATAATCTGGATTGATAACATGCACAAGAAAATACCCTTGGAGAGATCAAATTTGTTGTACTTCGGTACAACAGTTCACTTTTAAGAAGTGAATAGCATTGCTCAGATTTTACTTTGAAAGGCTCTGTGATGTTTTTGTTTATATTCTGACCTACTAAAAAAATAAGTAGATTTATCCTAAGATAAATCTGACTTTATTGGATGGAACAGCAGCTCTCTAATTGACTTGTATGTATGATCTTTCAAACATTAGGACAATTTAACCCCAGAGTAATAATAAAGAAAAAGAACCACCCAGCTCCAGCTACGTAGCAATACTGAAGCCACTCTAAAATTTAGTTCTAAAAATAGCTTGTTTCTCTCCTATAAGCAGGCAAAATATAAAAGTTAATTTTTCAGACAGGCACTTTGGTAAACTGAGAAATGCATTTGCTGGACAACAATAAGTATAAAATGTTGATTTTAGAATTTTCCTTTTTTTTGCTGTCCTTCAGCTTTAAAGTACTTCAAAACTTACAGCAACTTTCACTACTGCACGTAATGAAGAACGAGATGAAAATGCACTGTGGGCAAAGTCTGACAGTAGTTTGTATTTTATAAAACTACAAAATAATAAAAAATATTACAGAAAAGCAGTAGTTCTGGGAATTAGAAGTACTCTTCAATACAAAATACTAATCTTTTGTCCCATCCGAATAGTTTCACGTAAACCAGAGAGAGTACTTCACCAAGTTTAAATATGTGCCTCTGATAAAATTCCTTAGGAATACTAATTATCGGCTCTGAAATGACCCTTGTGCCATTACCCGATCAAAAGGTCCTGATGTTATCTGTTGTAAATGTCTAACTTTTATCATCTGCCTGTGGCTGACCTTTAGGATAGCAACATATTCATGACCTGTGAAATGAAAAAAAGATTTCTGTAAAAGTTAAAACTATTCTAAATGCATTGTTATTTCAGCTGTACCTATACATTTTTGTAAAACGAAGAGCTACATGCCATTAGAAAGGTAACATCATCATCATCATCATCAAAGCTAGACTCTTTTTCTCCCTAAAATGAAGATGCAGTCTATTTTAACTACTAACAATACTGTGAGAATTTTTTAAAATTAAAGTTTTATCTCGCATGGATTTCAAGATATGCAGTTTGAAATATCATAAAGACGACACTTGAACAGATGCAAAGACTCTTCATCTGAATTTTTACTATCTACAGGAAAAAACTGGGCTTCCACAAAAACTGTTGATAGTACATTGAGGATCTCCCTTGACATTAGCTGTAATTAGTGTCCACTTAAGATTACACATCTAGCAGGTCAACCTGGGATATATAAAGGCCTCAGACAGCAGAAGTCTGAAGAAAGAGAAACATTTCTCTAAAAATATTTGCATAGATGTACACTCAAAACAGCACTTTCACCATTCCAATTCCCTGCATTCATGTTGCTACAGTCATCCACAGGGATGAAGATCACATAGAGGCAGCCCTGGAATTTGAAATGGCTGTTGCTTGGTAATTCAGTGAAAGGTGTATTTTTGTACTTTCTGCAGTCATTAGGAAATGATCCAGTTTGACCTCTGGCTTACAGAAACTGTACTCCCCTGAGCTAGGCAATACTGATAGACTATAGCAGAAACAAATTAAAAACAAATTAGCATGGCATGAAGAAAATAAGGCACTTCTGGCAAGGAAACCCCCCAGATTTTGTATTTCCATGTACGGTAAATCTACCTGGAAGCATTTTTTCTTCGAAATGTCACATGATGCAACAGCAAATCAGGTGCCAAAACCAACAAATCACAAATTACTATGAGATTAACTGCAACCTCTGAATGGTTCAACAAAGAATCAAACTGGTTTCTGTACACCGTCACGATTTACCAGTACACTGGCATCCTTGCTCTTTTGCTGTGAGCCGACAGTAATTATTTTAGAGAAAGAAAAAGAAAGTGTGGAATTAGTAATGCAGATGCTGAAAGGCAAGTGGCAAGACTCTACAAGAAGAATGCCTCAAAAAATGCTGCTTTGTTCCCATTTCTACTGGCACCTATTCCCCAAGGTAAAAGGCCAGAATGACCAAAGCCAACTTAATAGTAGTGTGCAGAATGTCAGCCGACAAACAACATAAAAACAAGTCACGTTGTGTTATCTGTGGTCACGTTCTTCAGGGTTAGTCCAGTAACTCAAGACTTTACATTCTTCCGTCTTTATTTGTTTATTTTAATTAAACATGTAATGGTTAATAAACAGACATAGTCCAGAGTTAGTAGGTTGGTATTATAACATTTATTAAAATAATGCTATGGGTTAATAGAAACAGCAAAGAACCAAAGAATTAAAATGCAAGCTATGTAAAAACCCAACTAAAACCCAAATATGTCTAATGTATTCATCCAGTAGCTAACTAAAAGCCCAAGAAAGACAACACTCCCAATATAATAAAGTACTGCAAAACAATTGGCAATTTTTCAGTTATCAAAATTGTGGGTTTTGCATTTTGTATCCTTTTTTCTCAATCAGGAAAAAAATTCTTTTGAATGTTATATAACATACATATAAAACAAGATAGAAAAATACATTATAAACTTGTAACAATGGCTGTAAATACATTATCTTACATGTTTCTCATAGGCAATAGGTTGGTTATGGTACATACATAGCATGAAACTACTAAGATAATAAAGAATAAGACAAATACATGTCATCTGTACGGTTACATACAAGCGACACTCCCATCTACCCACTCTAAAAAAATTACATAATACTGTCAGAAAGAAGTCTTAAAACTACTTATTTTAATAAAGAAAAAGTCATTAAAGAATGATAATACTGAGAACCAAGGCATTCAGAGATTTCAAAAGTCATGCTTTTTTTTTTTTTAAGTTGATCCAAAATTTTGTCAACTAAGTTTTCAGAAGTTTGTTCAGAGCAAACGTTACTTTCACATGTCACACATCTATTTCATACACTTCCCCTCCCCCCCCAGTAAAAGACCTTTGATAAACATCTAAAATGTCCAGGTTTTATCATAGTTGAGATGAAACTGGATCAAATACTGGTATTGTTTTAGCAAATCTCTCTTCAAATGTTCGAGTGTCGCAAGTTTATTCAACCAACCAACCAAAATAAAATCAAAATGGCACAGCATATACTGTAAGTTAAATCAACACAACTGTATGTGTAACAGGAAGACAAAGCCAGTGGCACAATAAACAAAAAGCTAGCTGAATACGAAAGGATAAATGTCTATTGCATAGTAAATAAACTGATAATTATTTCCAGGTGAGACAAGATGTTAGATGAGGTCACCATGCAGGTGCTTTAAAAATGTAAGCCCTCTTAGCTTACTATTGACCTTTCATTTGGAAGCTGTGAAGATTTGCAGGAGGAGAATAAGTTGACAAGAGGGGAATAGTTATCACCTGATATTTGCCAAGTTTAGTACTGAGCCCCACACAAAGTAATACTTAATGTTTTCAGAATTAAATACTGTGCGTTCAACAGCTGCAGCTCTTGCAATTGCCCAGCTACATGAATCTCATGTGGAAATAAGGGTTAGAAATAAAGGATAGCTGGACTTCAAACAATTAGCTGATGTCCCTCTCCTGCTTAGGCAGCGGGCAGGTCTAACAACAGTCAAAGCGGAGCTGGAGAACAAGTAACTTGCATGCTGTTTGCCACTGCAGGAGCTGCTTGTGAAAACCAGGGACACGCTCAGACTGTAACTGAAAACTACCAAGCACTTTCCAGTTTCATTATCCACAGAACATCAGTTTTCTGGGTGATGCCGAAACCTACTATATTTGATGTATGTTTATTCCAACCGAAATCAAGAAAACTCTTCTCCATCCCTGAACAAAAATGACACACTTCCAGCTCTACAAACGTTTGTCAGCTAATAGTCTCATTTGGCATGAGACAGTCTGTATCACAGAACCCTTTGGTTTACATTGCACAAGTACGGCATTTGCTATGATTTAAAAAGTAGAGTGGCTGAAGCAACAACGGGCTGGTTTGACAATAACTTAGCAAATATTTTACGTAATGAGATTTTGGCAAAGTCACATCACACTAGTATGGCAAAAATCAGGTAATTAATATGGTCAACTCATCATTTGTCTTTCCTCACAGCTTCTTTCACATACTGGGCGACTGAGTGGCATGCAGTAACTTGTCTGAGGGAGAAGCTGATTATACAAGACATTTGACTAAATGACCATGAAGAAAATAAGGCACTTCCTTTTCTTTAGACTTATTCCAATACTTAAAAAATAAAAAAGAAAGACTAAAAGGCTCTTTTGGTCTTTTGTTTCTTGACAACCACCAGAAAAAATCATTTAATGAAATAAAGGGTTTCTTTGTTCTTTTTTCTTTTTTTATAACACTTGAAAGTATAAAATGCTACATTTCCAAAAATATATTTTTTTTCTGCACCAGCACCCTTGTATAGTAAAAGTATCTACTTTTTTGTTCATTTTGTTTCAATGCACTACACTTTATCTACAATTTCATTACATGTATACAGCAAATAGGCAAGCATGGCTTTTACATCCTTAATGAATTTTTTTCTATACAGGGAGGTTTAAAAAAAATATTTGAACAGTTTGCCCAGTAATGTGACACATAATGCATGTACCTTGTTCTCATGTAATCTTCTGAGGAGATTAAAATATGGTTAAAATAATTTAAACTCAGATTTTGCTTTAATAGTGTTGCTGTTTTGTTCTCTGCATTAACGTAGTTCTGAAAAGTCATTGTAATCTGCATTTCATGGCACACTTTCCTTTAAAATGTCCAATTTGGCAGGCAATAGAAAAAAGGCTGCAACATCTGCCCTTTAAGGGCACTGGTAGTGACTAAACAGTGTATCAAATTTTGAATACTTTTTGGAATCCCTTCCCCAATGACATCCCTGACCAAAGGTTCATGCATGATGCATCATCACACAGTACATTCAGAGAGAGCTTTGACCTTTTTTTTTTTTTTTTTTTTTGAGAAGAAAAATATTCCTAGAAGTCTCTCACAGTAACTGCCTCTGTCATCGGGTAGTTAAGGGACATCTGTCTCCATCTCGTGCGAGGCCTCCTTACCGTTCGCTTGGGGCGGGACACTAGAGGATGATCAGTGCGGAGGGATGAGTTGGACCTTATTGCTTTACTACTATTCAGTGCAGGTTCTAGAACCACTTTCACCCAAACAGGAGAACAACAAAAAGCGGAGTTGGAGGACAACAATTTCTTTGTCTGTTTTGTTAGATGGTAAGACGAACGGACAAGTGCCCCAGCTCGCTGCACTGAAGACAGGCAAGCAAAGGCGTTTACCAGTTAACTGATCAGCAGGCAGGCATGGTCAGGTCATCATTGGGTGAAGAGTTCAGAGGTCAGAAGGTCATAGGTTAGTTGCCGGTGGCGGCTGGGTGGTTAGAAACAAAAAAAAACAAAACAAAAAAAAGAAAGAAAAGATAGAGAAGAGATTAGTTCCAGCTAGTGACGGCTTAATGACAACATGAAAACTAATCACAACTAATAAAAAAACAAGCATGTTTAATTCTGACATACTGATCGACACCATCTACAGAATGCAATAAAATCATGACAGCCCTCCATCATGATTTGGACACGTGAAGGAGAAGCCCGCTCCCACAAAACCGGTTAACAGGAGAAATAGAGATAAAATACGACTAACGACTAATGGTTAGTAGCAGTCGATGAAGGAAACTGGAAAACAAAAAACGATGAACAGTTTTGGAACTGGGTAGAAGATTTCTGGAACAACAGTCAGTGCACAGCATCAGTATCTGACTGCTATTAAGCATTAGTACCTCCCCAGGTGCAAGCATTAAAGCAACTATTAATGATGGATGTGATTATTAATAACTGGTTGTTAAAAGAATGGAGTCATCTAAGGAATTCTGCACTTAGAGAAACAATTTGGTTCAACAAACTATGGGCCAAACAAAGGGTTTTTGTTCAATAAATTTTTTATTGCCTTTCATTTATTCTATTTACAAACAACATGGAATTTCTTGGCCTCATGATACAAAGCAATACTAAACTGTAGTCTAGCAACATAGGCATCATCGTGGGAACCAGGAAAACGCTCAGCCTGCTACTTTAGCCAGCGTCTTCCTGTTCGAAATACTATTTTACACATATAGGACACTTATAAAATGCACTTGCATGTAAACACTGTAAAAGTCCTGCCATTTTAAAGTCTATACTTAAAAAGCTCTAAGTACATCAAAAAATAGAGAAAATATCTAATTGATACTAATAAGGCATTTTAAAACTACAAACAGCTCTCTTTATTCATTTTCAAAGCTAATACTCTGCAAATACAATAAAATCTGCCATTCCATATACATTCCTGGTTTATATTTTTATATTTTAAAAGAAGCCACCTGTAAATACTATTTTCTTTTGCAAAAAAACAAAACAAAAATAAAACCCAAAACCACAAACAAATTACAGTAAAACATAAAAAAGTTCTCAAGTGGAAAGTTATCATTCCCAATGTTCTTGAGCTGTTCCTTCTTTAATCATTCTCTCACATTCTCCTTCACCAAACTTGGTCCACTTAACAGTAGTATGATTTCTTTTTTTAATTTTTTTTTTAAGACTCATTCAACAGCTTAATTATAGCTAATAAATTCTGAGGTTGATAAAGTTTTTGTACTGTTGCCATTTTGACTAAGGCAGAGGAGATGAAAGTGAGAAAGGTATTCAGTGCAAATCAGATTTGTGCCATTACATAAAAAGAAGTCCAGTAGGTGTAATATTCACAGATAGCATCGATGTAGCAATCTTTCTCGTGGGCTGATTTACTTTCACATAATAAAAATGGCCTATCATTTAGGATACAGTTCATAACACTATGAAAAATTACTACTGTAACATAAATGAGACCACATGCTCCCTGATTTTTTTCAGAATCATGCTAAATGGGATTTGTTTAAATTAAAACAGCTGTTTCAAAAATAAGCAAAAATAAAAATAAATATTTTATGTGGCACAATCTCACCACTTTACAGGTATACTAGAAACACAGACTCTTAAAGCGTTTGGATACTGATTACAATTTTGATTAAATGGTATTAAAATTTATATATAAATTATGTGACAGTTGGTTTGGATAAAACATTCAAGAAAATTCTCAGCATTAATATGTCTTGTGGAGTTTATAATCAAAGCAAGCTACCTTTTAAAAAATACCAGTACACCTGTGATACATCCTCTGCCAAGTCTCTGGCCTTCTACAGTACACACAGGTTTGTCAACTGTGCAACACCATTTACAGTTTATTACAATTAAATCAGTCAGTCTCTCTGTTATATGCATCAAATTCAATTTTGTATTATTTATAAACTGGGGGTTTATTCTGAGTTAAAATGAGCTCTATTTTTCAACCCTTCACCAATTCTAAATGCTTAGTTGTAAGAGTAAAACATTTACACATTTGGGGATTCTTGCTTTAAATGCAGTGCTTATCTCTAAAAAAAAAAAAAAAAAAACAAAAACCAACAACAACAACAAAACCAAAACACCAAACTAGGCAAAGAATAAAAACCTACTTAAAAAGTGAATGCAGTAGTACTACAAAGTCATCTGAGAGTCGATTTAGAATTTAAAAGAAACTTTAGACCCAATGAATGTGAATATAGATTTAGTGACATGTAACTACATAAAGGTTCTGTATTGAAAAAAAAGTATTTCGGTTTGCTGACATTGTTTTTCATGGCTATAATATATTGATGACAAAACAACCAAATAGGTGAATATGGCAAATGCTGATAGTATTTTCATTCTGCAGCATAATTGTAAGACACTAAATGAAACTGTTTTATTACTGAAAAAAGTTCTCTTCAAATCCTTTTGTGAAACGCTTAAGTCTGTGCAGTGATAATCTAGGATTTCAAATTCAAAATACAATCAAGTCCAGTTGTAAAATTAACTTTGTGTAAATTTCTTAATACACACTGGGATTATTTAGATAAGACTGTAAAATAACAGTCTCCTGAAATAATCAGCATGGTTTTCATGCTAAAAGAGAGAGGTATGCATGACTTATTCCACAGGAGATAAGCCATGTGTATTTATTTACTTAAGACAATGGGCTTCCAATACAGCTAGATGTGAACACTGAATTATCAGAAAATGGCTACATTTTGAATGAAGGTGAAATTATATCAATTATTAATTTCAATTACTTATAAGTCACCCAGTTAAAACATCTAGGCCCTTTGCCAAAATATTTAAAACTTATGTTGAGTAAACACTACAGTGATGAACTTCAACTACAAATTGGTATTCCCACCACCCCCCACCTACCCCATGCTTTTTCAGTGTATTTACTAGTTGTCTCGGGCAAATATCTAATTAAACAAAAAGTCCCACCTGTCACCTGAAACTACCACTGCAGTTCATGAAAGACCATTAGCAAAAACTGATTTTTGCAACATCAGGTCAAACTTTCAAAGATAACCAAATCCTTACCACTCATTACTGTTGACAGAGATAGGTTTTAATCTTTTTTCCACTTCCTTTTTCCTCTCCCACCCCACCCCCCCACCCCTTGGTAAACATGGGCTGAGACCTTATTCTGATTCTACCCGCTTGCCCATTGAAGAGTTTTCAAGAATGAGAACAAGCCAATGGGCTGTAAATAGCATGCGGTGATAGGAAAGAAGAAACAATCTTCTAGAAAACTAAGTAGTGTCTTGTTACCAGCTTTACACTTTCTGTAAAGCATAAGATCCTTACATATGAAAGATGAAAGTGTTACATAAATATAGCAAATATCCAGAAGGGCCCTTTTTACTGCATTGACTGAAATCTGTATTGTTTCTTGTAGTTAAATTTATGGGAGGTTGTGAGAAGTGAAGTATAGTCAGTGTTAGGAGATGTCAGATCTGTCACCTGAATTTACAGTATCACGGAAGCCTGCACAACACTGATTTTGATGAGAGCAGAATAATAATACTTGGCACATAACGCTTTGCATTCTCAAAGCCCTGTACAAAACAAGAACCCCCACAACACCGCTGTGAGGTAGGGAAGTATTATTATCCTTATTTTACAGATGGGAAAACATACACAGAGAGATTAAATGACTTGCCGAAACCCACAGTGAGTCAGCAGCAGGCATGGGATAAGAATTCAGCCCACACACTGCTTCCTAGCCAATGTCAATAAACCGAAAATATCACTTTTCTCAATAAGCTTAAATACTTCATTCAGGGGTCCAAAGGCGTTACACTTGAGGAACAGGAGAAAAATGAAGATTTACTTTCCATTCAAGGGTTAAAGAGAGATGCCCAAATATTGGATGTCATCTCACCAACAGGACTTCAAAAGTTGCTTCTCCTTCAGGTTACACATTTTAGCAGCAAAAGGCAAATACCAAGAAATAGATTTTGGCAAAAAACCAAAATACGCTCCCATTCCCCACCCTTAGTAATTCAGACTCAAACAACTTTTGAAGTATTATCTTCACAGCCCTTACCTTTCTGAATTCAGTCAGGTATCTTGAGAACATGCATCCTCCTCATAATATACAGTACAGTGGCTCAAAAGTTTATTGGAAAAAAAGGAATCTAAATCTTCAGATTTCTCCAGACACAGACAGGAGGCATTTATTCCTTTACTTCTTTCTCATTAAGCAACCACCCATTCATTTTGTTTTGCAACACCAATCTGATATTTCCACACCAATTAAAAGAACAAATTGGGGGGAGAGAAGGGGGAACACGACCAAACTAATTATTGCAGCACTGAATTCATAGTGTTTCCTCATGCAGATGGAGCTTTAAATCGTTTTTAAAAGAGAATCAGTTATAGCATTTTATTAAATAGATCACAAAGTTTATGTATTTAATTGAGCTGGGAAAGCCAAGATTACAAAATGTTTTTAAAACTGCAAGCATTCCCAAAGCTCTAAAATATTAACTATTCAGATTTTTTGAGAAAAATAAAGAATGGGTCAAAATATGGCATTTGGTTAACCAGCTGTGGTGTTGCAAATCTCATGTACACTCAAAGCACTTCTTACAAACAAGAACTGCAGAACTAAACTAACCTCGGTCTGCGGTCACAATCCTTTGGTAAGGATGGACACGCATATCGTGCCTTCGAACTTTAGTAGCCACCGCACCTAGTTAAATTGCAATTACCAAGACAAAGTTAGAAAACATTCAAAGAAAACATTAACAGCAGGTTTATCAAAATGGATTTAAATGATCATTAACTACAAAAGTTCATTTTAAGAAAAGCAACAAGTTAAGGCACAGTAGTTTCAAATCTTAATCTTAAAAAGAAGTTTATCTGTGCAGATTAATATTGCATTTATTTTAAACATCCTGGCCTTAACCTGTTTAATCCATTCATTTACAATCCCAAAATTACAGTATTTCATGAAATCTATTAGACCCAAGCACATTTAAGCTTTACTAGTCACATATTCACTGAAGTGCCTTTCTTGCAGCAGGACTACTTTAAATAATGCCATCTTTTAATACTGACAATTATTTGCTAACCTTAAGATCACTTCCAGTTCTACCACAAAAAAAGTTTTAAAGCAATTCTTCAAGCCTACAGATTGTGATTTTAAACTTTAAGTCAATAAGTATGAACTGCAATGAATTAGGTGATTAGTAAAGCAAACACTATATAGAACACTTAGCAGTCAGTATACTACTATACACTCATAAATTACAGCTACTCTGTAATAATAGGAGCTAATCCAAATTAATAGCACTATTTTATTTTAAATCTATGTGCAAAAAAGTGCAAGTAAGTCACTGACTGCTAGGCCAAGCTTTTTTCAAGGCTGCTGAAACTAAGCATTTGTTAAAATTCAGATCTGATGAAGGATCAGTTAAGACCGTTCTTGAATTCTTAGCCTTTCGTTGGGAAAGCCATACCTGAAGATAAAAGGAAGGGAATTAAAAGTTAGTCACCAACTAAAATTTGATCCCAACACCAATATCCCCAAAAATACTAATAGGGATGCATTTCTCTGCAATTTTAAACAGAATTTTTCAAAGACATCTTAAAGGTCCACCACAAAATCGGACAAAAAAATACAGCACACTATTAATGAGAAGGAGCAGATTATGAAAGAAAACTCAGTGAAAAACTAGTTTTATTCAATTAACTCTATACAGTTGCTCTGATAATAGAGCAGATGTATTCAGAGTTATTGATTCTATGCTACCTAAGTGGGGGTGTGGTCTCCCCCCCTTTTCCTTTAAGTAAGGTTTCACCAAATAATGTTTTGCACAATACACCTGTGCTCTCACAGCTAAGCCCAAAAGTACGCAATGGTTTCTGATGCCATTTCAGGAATAATTTTCTCCTCCTCCCTCTTCATAGAAAATCCTGCAAGAAATCAGTCCTCTGCATTGTATTAAATTATTACTGAGGAATGATGCACTACTTTACTTGCTATTAACTGAATTCAGGAGAGGGTTTTGCCTCTAACCAGCAACTGATAGCTACTGTGATGATGCCTGTTAACTGTGACTTTATCCCAGGACGTATCACAAGTGGACTCACAGATTAGGGGTGGGGAAGCTGGGGACAACATTTACATGTTTGTGGGAAATTAATGAATTATGACATTGTCATAGGATGACTGAATTTTGGCTATGGGGAATGGGCAACAACCATAAGCTGCTCATAGACAGACCTACTGCATATTTTTGTCCTATGGAAATTTTTATTACTGATTCACTAATCTTGAAACACAGAAATCTGAAATATATCCTATACAGTAAATAAGAAAATGTAACGTGGGAACACACACACACACAGATAACTCAACAAGTATTTGTCACATAAGTGAAACAAATTTTTTGCAAAACTTTCAACAAAATGTTGACTTTGAACCTTATTGTCTAGTGTTCATTAGAGATGTTTAGAATTTGTGTAAATCAATAACTGCCACTGAACAAACTAAGATCAAAGTCCTATAAAATCAACATTATGCAGTACCAAGGTCATATGCAATTCAGAACAAGCAGAAGAGAAAAGATTATTTAGATTCTGTAGAGGGTAGTTAGGGAAAGAAGAAACTATTGGAACTGCTTGTTCCATATTGATCAGTTAACTGAATTGTCAAGGTTACTTTATCATTCTTGCCTTCACACAGGAAGTAAATATGGTCTGAAATATTAGGAATGATGGACATTTCAATCCAATGTGTATAAAAGAAGCCATCAGTAAAGCTGCTAATTGCATCATAGAATCACAGCATCATAGAATAGTTTGGGTTGGAAGGGACCTTTAAGGGTTGTCTAGTTCCAACCCCCCTGTAGTGAGCAGGGACTGCTTCAACTAGAGCAGGTTGCTCAGAGCCCCGTCCAGCCTGACCTGGAATGTTTCCAGGGATGGGGCATCTACCACCTCTCTGGGCAACCTGTGCCAGTGTCTCACCACCCTCATTGCAAAGAATTCCTTCCTCATATCTAGTCTAAATCATCAGATTTAGAGGTCAGAACTTAGTTTGCTTTATATTAATTTACTGAAATTATTTTCTGCTTACGAAATGATTTACAACTTTCTGAAGCTGAGGAAAGATTTATCAGTTGTGTACTAAATAAAGAAGCAAAAACCCCAACAAACTGAAAAAAGACCCTTCCACTCTCTTCAGTTTGGCTGCTAAAAAGGTATAGCAAAATAGGAAGTTCTCTCTTCCAAAGCTTACTGGAAATCAATTTATGCTGAAGAGAGCACAAACAAATCTGTTATTTATGGGAGCCCAAATGACATATAATAGATGTCAACTTCTATTTGTGGTTGGGTTTTTTTTTCCTCCCCTTGCCTATGTATCCTCCATCTAGTGTCATACAGACCTTAAGATTTTATTTTTAGTAATCTTATTAATATACTAAACACACGTATTTAATAACAATGTTAAAATGTTTAAGAGTTACACCATTTGAGCGGTTTTCTTAGGCAGTTTTGATATACCGGAGACAAGATTGTTGCTTCAAATTTTCTTCTTTAAGCCCCATGACCTCTACCTTGCAAATATCACAAAAGCGTAAGCGATATGGTCTCCAGTCATCCGCGTAGAAATATCTTACCTAATACACCACTAGGTTCAATAGGATACTCAAGGATTGATGTAGCTGGTGCCAGCGTGTAGGGGTATTCATATGGTGTGTAAATTAAACCAGCTTCGGGTCCAGGTGGAACTATTGCAGCGGTGGGATGAGGAGTTCCGTTTGGCATGACAGCGGTTTGTATTTGTCTGATCAAAGGCATTATGGTAGGGCCAGCTGGCGTAGGAGTACGCAGGGCAGCTGGTGGGAGAACAGGCGCAGGCCCAGTAATAATCCTTGGAGCCTGGGCTGTTGCTGCAAGAGAAAAGGCAAGGGCTGCTACAGTAAGCAAAGAAATTCAGAGGAAAGTATGGAGATAGCAGTACAAAACGTGGAAAGAATGGGAAAAAAGGGGAAAAGTAGGAAAGAAGAAAAATAAAAGGAAATCATTAGTACATGCGCTGATCACACAGTGCCAAAGCACACCATTCAAATGCAAACAGCTTTCCATTTTCCAGTGTGATTAAGTATGAACATGCAAAATAAAAAAGCCATTGTAAAACAGTGAGGTAGATTTCTCAAACAGGTTACACAGCACAAAAGCTCCATTTAGACCACTTTTCTTCATTTATGCTATCAAGGCTGCATGAGACTGAGATGCATGCAGGAGATACAAGGAAAATACTGTCATAATCAAATACAGAGTACAAAATTTAGTGCAACTATAGAGTCCACAGATACTCAGTTATGCAGAGCTGCCGTGTGAGCCTACGGTTTCTATACATCTTAAAATTGTATTTATACATATACACAGTTCTAGTTTCCAGGATCAGTGAAGTTAAAGATAACCTAGAAACACAATGCATCTCCTCTCCTACTCTAGTATGAAGAAAATAGACTCGAAAGTGATTTCTGTATCAAATTCCCCAAAATAAAGTATTTTCTTTCTATTAGAAGTTCACTATGGCCTTGCATAGGTTAAAGAAAATAGGTGTGATTTTGTTTGTTTTAAAACAGTACTAGCACATTCCATTAAGTGTTATTTGAAGCCTGTTGGCACACAAGCTGAACAACTTAAACACTAACACATCAGCGGGTAACAGTCAATCTTAAAGGGTTATAAT
The DNA here is from genome assembly GCF_000687285.1 of Phaethon lepturus. Classification (NCBI taxonomy): domain Eukaryota; kingdom Metazoa; phylum Chordata; class Aves; order Phaethontiformes; family Phaethontidae; genus Phaethon; species Phaethon lepturus. Next base: position 151,139 of record NW_010548112.1, on the reverse strand, counting down.
TTATAGATTTCTATGCACTGCTGTTGATCTACATTGATTTAATTAACTTACAGGTAGGTGGTCTGAAAAGAGAAATGTGGGTGAAGTTTTTGAGATTTGACACTGTTGTGGTTTTTTAGTTATTTTTATTTTTTAAGCAGAAGTGCTCAGGCTTAATGTACAATTAAAAAAACCTCAAACATTTTCACTTCCTTTCTTAAACAGAAATAAACCAGTTGTCTTCTACACCTTCAAGTGTTCAGTAAAGTCAAACACAAACAGTGAAATTGTCTTCTTATAAAAAAGTGAGTATTAGTGTGGAAATCTCTATTAAAAAAAATTTCCATCTTCTCATTTACATTGATACAATAGACCAATGGGAAGAGATCAGGCAAAGAAATTACTCAAACTAGTACAAAGGTTTCTATGCAACAGTTTGCATCAATTTAAGCTAATCTGAAAGCTATTTCACTTATAAATTTGCAAAAGACTAAAAGATATTTAAAACTGATCTAGCTTTCAATATTACAGAGCTCATTAGGGCTGATTGACCACTACGATTGTAGTGGTAAAAGCCCTTGCTTATGTCTCTTTTCAAATCAGAGTAATTACAGTGGTGTAAGCACTCTCAAATTGACCTAACTACATTCCAACCTTTAAACATATTCAACACTGAAATGGTGACTGTGTGGAGAAACAAATTTGCAAATATCAGGAGGCCCTTAGTGAAAAGACTGATTTAACTTTGCTTACATTTGACATCTTTATCACAGCTACAGCAAAAATTTACTTTGGAACAGTATCAGCAACTACATTTTCAGGAGGAGAAATTAAATTTTCAAGTAGAGAAAATAATTTGTATCACACATAATAGGTATATTGTCTCATTAGTAGGTGCATGTAATTAATTTTCAAGTGTAAACCTGTGCATACATGCGTTTGCAAAAGCATTCTCACATGAATGTAATGGAAGAAATGGTAAAAATGGCTCATTACATCACTGATCCCTGTGAACTCATCTGTGAAATCAGTTGATGAATTGTTGGAAAAACATAACATTGGGGGGACACATGCAAGCAGGATGAAAGGAAGGAATACAATACAGAAAAAATGTATTCACAGTATCCTGAACATTTGTAACAGTTTCAAATTAAATCTCTAAAAATAAAATTGAAAAGGAGTCTATTATCCTCTATACGTATTATGGAAAAATGATTGCAAAATAGAAAAATATGGCTTAAGGGTTGAATTTTTTTAAACTACATATTTGTAAAGATTTCAACCCAGACATACTGTTTAAAAAAAGGAGGGGGGACACCAAACAACAAAACACGAAACTGAGGTAACTTATCTCCAGAAGATCTTTTGCACCAGCTACCTACTGTTCTGTTGGTTTTTTTACTGCCTTCCATTCTCCAACACAGTTGCTACTGTACATTTGCCAAAAAGTACCTTTAGGAATCAAAACCTGCAAACATTACTATGGCATTGACCCTGGAGCTTATGACATGCTTACGTGATTTGATGTTGGCATCTCTGTAGGTGCCATTCAGAATTGCAAGCTCCATCAGCTGCATCTTTTTAAGGCTGTCTTCTCCTTCTGCCTGCATGTGAAAAGATGGGAAGAAAGTCAGGCTTGTTAATTCACTAATGCACAGGATCTAAGGGGCCTAGAATAAAATACCTTCAAGTTTTAACTAAGCAAAATACCTGCTTACCATTAGCCACAAAACCAGTAAGCTTTGTCAACTTTTCCTTAAAATTAAGTACAAATTGCCTGTTGTCTATCATTAAGTGGTGTTGATAAATATCTTAAAAGTTTTGAAAAGGCGCACAGCATGAATTATAGAAATTGGGTTAAGTGTAAGCTGTGTTTGATAGAAATTGTTTAAGGAAATTTTTTCTCAAGTTTTAGTAAACATTTTCATGTACTCCTAAAGGGATTTTTTAAAAAACTGTATTATTGGACTAGAGGAAGAATAGGCACCACAAATTTTAAGCAACTTCAATTTATTGCAACTTGCTATCACTGTCACAGCTGATACTGTCTACTTGGGAGGGGCCAAATAAAAAATAAACAACAAACTTTGAGTAGCTTTCAAGATGGGACATCAACAACTGCTCTAAGGCAGAATTCATAATTCTGGCACATGTAGATATGTTCTGATTAGGATATGACAACTATTTACACAGTATACATTATTCTTGGTTTTACTTCAATATAAATTACTTCCCTGAAGTACTACTCCATTGGTATCCTGCAGCTTGCGTAAATATTATGCAGTATGCAGTAAAAAAGCTCATTGTTTCAGTTACTAACAAAAATATTTGTTAGTCCAATCTTAAAGACCAGACATTTTCTGATCTGTCTTTCCAGAGATACTGCCATTTGTTTAGTGTACATCCTTTAAACCAGAAAACAAGATTATGATATAGGAAACCCAACAGAGATGGCCAGTATCTACTTTAATGTGAAGTTACCACGTCGCTTCTTGTACCGAACGTCACTGCTGAAATTCTCAGTCAGAGAAGAGGGCAGCTTCAGTGTCAGCTGCATTGCAATCTTCCTTTGCTAAACAGGATTTCTTATATTTTCACTTATCTTGTCTATGCACACAATGTTTTCCAGATATTTGGAACAGCATTTTCCAAATTAATGGGAACCTGAATAATAACATAGTGTGCCATTCCCTCTGAAAATCTTGAAGTCTGATTTCAGACAGAAGTGTCCACCTGTTTTAAACTGCAACTCTTACAGATGGTTTGAACTAGGACTTCCAAGAGCATGACTGATTAAAAAAAAACCCCAGAATTAAAAGCCACAAAGAAGAGTAATCACTACCAATAACTAAAAAAATTCTATTAAATAACTTTGTGTCCATTACAGCACTGCACCGGTGAAACATCGTCTCAAACTAGTTAATAAGATTATCTACACGCAGTGTTCCAAATGTATAGGGAAGTATTTTTTCAAGCTAGTTTGCAGCAAACTGTTGTTATACATACTTTACTCCCAAACTATGGAGAAGCATTTCACTAAATTAAAAGACAAAAAAAAGTTTTAAAATCTTATCTAAGCAAATATAGTACTTAGTGTGAGGTATGCTCAAGGACCATCATCCCCTTGCAATGAAAACTTAAACATCTGATTTTTATCAACAATTTAAAATCAACAAAATGAGTCGACACTAAAATACTTTCAGATGTCAGAAATTAAAGTCCTAACTGTGATACTGAGGACTAAAAGATTACACACAGTAACAATTTATAATGTTGTTAAACATTCAGAATATACTGAAAGTTAGACATTTTCTTTATATATTAAATACTGTGTGACAGACCAAGCCAAAACTAATATTGAAAAAGTAAATACACATTCAATTACCATTTAAACTACCAATTAATTGTACAGTTAAGTACTGTACTATCCAGAAACCTCAGACTCCGTAGTCATTAAAATGAGACACTCTGGAATACAAAATGTACTGATTACAGAATGCTTAATACGACATACTCAGAATAGACTTACAATTTACATGCAAAAGAAATATTTATTTTGTAGAAACTGTTATTCCATTGCATCTTTGCTGGTAAATTACCTAGACAATGATGATGCAACAAAAACAATTCCAAAACTATCTGCCTATCCAGAGTTCACATTCTTTTCATTCTGGGTATACATTAGCTAATTTCCTTTAGCAATAAAGATTTTTAACACCTTGATTTTCTGCCCCCCCATCCCCAGTTATACTTTGTTACTGGCTTTTTGCTTGGACTCCTTTATTAAGTTATTTATTTAATTGAAAATGTGTAACAAAAAAAAACTCCTCACAATGTCAGCTGCAGTTCCCATATAGTTCCATTAATGTTACTAAAATTGTTCACTTCCTCCAAATAAGAGTTCAGGTGATTGATCTGACACCATTAATGAGTCTCAGTAAATGCTGAATCTTACATTCCACTTGCTAGGATAATTTTAGTAACTCTAATCCCAGATTTTGTACCACTGGGAACATTTCCCAAATGTAACTATTTATAGGATAATAATTTTAAGACAGAAAACATTTTTTCCCTTCTGACATCCCCAAAAGAAGGAGTTATAACAACTAAAAAGCAATAAAAGACAAAGGAAGCATTCTTACTTTGGATCTTCAACGTTTTCCTATAGGCCACTATGCTTCCTATGAGAAAACGTGTTGCAATTATCTAGGTTTTACAAAGTATGTTTACAAAATAATAATGGACTTCAGCATACAAAGCAGACCAAGTCCTTAACTTTTATTTTTGAGATTTGCTTCTCTGGACTACTGTTCAGCAGCTGATCAACTTTTGTGCTTTTAAACAGACTCCAAAACACAGTTTAAAACTTTTCCTTAAAGATGGTATCAATGACAATTCACGGACTTGTACTACTACACATTAACACTGTTTTCAACTTCTGGTATTTTGTTTTTCAAAGCATTTACTAGATAGAGAGAAAAAAAACCCAACCCAACCAACCAACCAAAGAATACCCCCAAAATAACACATTAAAAACATCTTTAATGCTGACCACAAGGGCATCATTCCGACTCCTCCCAGAAGATGGCACTGTTTATTACACAATACTATCTCCTCAAGACATGGGTGCTTAGCACTGTGTGTACCACCCTACCAGTGCTGCTCAAAATCCTGCTACCCCCTCACACCCTAAACTTGCAACAGTCACTTGCCATCTCTCCTCAAGGTGTAAGTTACATAAGTGGTCAGGACGCTTTCAGATATGCTGTCACGTCCTTCATTCCCTGGTATCAAGCTCTCCACTTGAACATCATTCACCAATAGCCAAACCCTCAGATTTCCAAGAGCTGGGATGGAGCAACGGGCGCATGTTTCTGCCTGCCCTACCCTCTCTCTTCGGTGCTGACAGATGATCAAACGAGGCACACCGATGCAATCTATCCTAGCTCCAGGCATTTCTGCAGGCACTCGCTGTTAAAGCAAGGAGAGGTTGCATCAGGGATACCAAGGCAATCTCTAAAGGGACAGCACATTACCTGTACAACAGCTACAACAAAGCTCAGTCATTTGTACCAAGAGGAAGCTACTTTGAGCAAACATCAATAAGGTCACTTACAGCCAGATTTGCATTACTAAATTGAAGCTGAAGTGATTGACTCAAATCTCTCATCCTCTTAAATCTCCATTGCTTTTCTCTTATTTCTCATGTACAATATAACATGCAGATTAAGAAAAAAACTTAAATGGTATTTTGAAAAATAACTCTTTAAATGTAAGCGCTTGTAACTGCTCACTGAATACAAATACTGAAGAGATGCAAGCAGTAAAGCCTAACAAAGCCAACTGCTCACAGACAACGGAGATTACCGTTTTGTGAACACATGGCCAGTACTCCTCACAGCAGCTCTCAACTCTATGTGGGCTAGCAATGGAAAGCCTGAAGGAGACCAAATGCCAGTAACCACTATCATGTTAAGTAACCTGTTTTCTAACCTTTATCAGAGTAGGATTAATGGTCACAAGGTTCAAAAGTGCTAGTAACAACTACAAGTGCCACCTACATGAAGACTCTGGGAAAACACTTCCCAAGATAAAACAATTTCAAATGAAATACACAGCATAGACCATACTGATGCCCACTTAAAACCACAATTCTGTCTCCTACATTGGGAAATACTGTCTGTTTCAGAAAAACCCAAGGAGCACAGTTATGTAATGAACTGCTATTAGTAAGAGCTTGTTTCATGTCACAAAATAGGGAGCTCAGATAAAGCACTTAATTTCCTTTTAATTTTTTAATGAATTCTTTTCATTATCAATGTCCAAGCTATACTTCAACCTCAGATACCCCAAGGTCCTCAGAGAATTCTTTTGTTTAACTAATGCTTCTGAAATTATTAGTCAGCACTTAAATGCCTCATTCTCATACGCATACAGAGTATCCTTTAGAGTATCATACAGTTTAACTTCTTATTTATACACAAAACATACACACACTAGATAGTATCATGCTCGAAGACAGGTATACACACTCCAAATGGAAGTGCATTCACTGTGCTATGCCAATGAAGGACTTCAGAAGGTGTCAACAGTCTTCAGAGGTGACAGACAGACCATTAGATTCTGTGTACAGTCAACTGAGAAGCCTGTAATAAATTACAGTAGAGAAGGCAAAGAAAAATACTATCTTAAAAAAAAAGAAAGATCAAGTAGCAATGTTTACTACAGAGCAGAGATCCGTGAGCTAGCATCCCATGGAGCCAGTCAGTGCCCACACTGCCCTGCCATGCTGGTGCTGGACCCAAACTGACCCACATGGAAGGTGAATTAATTCACAAGCCAAACAATCCACTCGCTCATATGATAGCAGGGATACCCTATCCTGACAGAGCTCCTTGAGCCTCGCAGTCTTACCCAGCTAAGTCTCAGAACGTACTCTGAGTCTCATTATTACCAATGCTGGCAGAGAAGGCTTTCAGCATTTCTATACAAACACATACGCTTTCCCCATATAATGCTCATTTTCCCTTTAAATTAACTACTTTGGAAAATGTAACAAATTCCCTACATTCATAACAACATAGATACGCTTATTTAGGTGATGTTAGTGATTTGCATTGACAGTCTAGCTTCCAAAAGTCATGCATTTTGGATGACATTTTAGCAATCCTGTCACGCATCCCTGCACTTCAGATGGATTCTCATGAACTGAACTGAGCCCAACCCTAGGAAAGGCTGCAGACAATTTTATCTTACACCAAATGCAGACAAGTCTGGCTTTGGTTAAGGGAGCAGTCCATTATTAGCTGTTTCAGAGCTATCCTTTCAGGATCAGAGGAGGAGCAGCAAGTGGGAAGAGGAAATGATAATGAAGCAAAATGATGCATCTGTGAATACAGAGGCCAAAAATCAGTCTTGATCTTCCCCAGCCAACTGCAGCAAGCCTGTCCCACCAGGCTCATGGAAAGAATGACCAGGCAGCCCCAGCCACTCAAGAGCACCAAAGAGCAGCACCTACCTTCCAAGCACCTCAGCAAATTCTCCCACATACTACCTTCCTGCCTGCCTCACACCGGCCTTGGTTAAACAGCAATACCTCAACAGCAGCTTGGCACCTTTCCTACCACTCAGAGAGACATCTTCCAGCTACCACATTTTGTCCAAGACCATATGCTTTTCTCCACATTTACTTCAGGTAGAGAGTTCTGCCAACAACACATTATATTCTTAAGTACACAGGTAAGGCATTAAATAATTTACACACTCTCCAAACAGAAGGGCAGAAAATTTGGCAGTTATGGAAGCACACTATGCGGATGAACAGAAAAGATACTTCAAACCCTTCCTCAAATAGAAAAGTCATTTACAATTGCCACATGTGATAAACATAACTCTTCTACCACTGTATCTCTGGAAATACACACATTAAATCCAAAGACTTTCATTAATCTTTCACCTACACATCTGGATAGTATAAGCCATCTCGAATTTATTAATTTAGTATGAATTTTGGAAAAATACAATAGCACCACTGAAATATTTTACTGTTACTGATCTTACCCTTCTTACCCAGGAGGTGCTGCTGCCCCCCAGGGGTCTGTCACCCTGCCTTCCTACAGTCCCCAGCTGCTGTACAGCCACACAGCTGCGGCTTGGAGGCTAGTGCTCTGACACTCGCTGGACTCTCTGGGCTCTGGAATGCTTTTATCTCCCTGACAAAGAAAAATGTTCCACTGCAATTCACTTGTAGATCAGTAAGTATTCCTAACATACCATGCGCCAATCAAACAGCCTTTACACGTGAATGTCTCCATTCAGGGACAAAACCCTTCCATTCACAATTTATAAACAAAAAAATCTCACAAACAATATACTACAAATTCCTTGACATACATGTATTAAAACAAAAAACAGACCTCAGACATCAATATATTGTAAAATATATTATAAAAGATCACAGGCTAAACCACATTGGAATCCTTGAAGCTAAGTGTATACACGCCTAAAATCTATTCTATTTCTGGAAGGTCTTTTTTTTAATATCTAATTTGTTAAAAGATTGAAGTATCTATGGCAATGAAATCCTAGGCAAGATGACAGGTAACCAGATCTAAAACACAAATAAAAGAGCTTTTTAAAAGAACCTGAAAGTAAGTACCTAAACTATTAATCAATTCCCTACTGCAAGACATCAGATTTCACTTTTGTAAAGGCTTTTACTTCTGGTAAACTACTCTGTTACTCAGTGTTAAGGAAAAACATCTTGTCATCCCTTCCCCTCAAAAAATTTGACAAAGACTTCCAAGTTTCCCATGCCAGAATGTAAATATTGATAGAAGTTGTTGGTAAACTTATGTTACTTAGACATTCTCAATGAATTCTCCATAGTTCTGACAGTGATGGAGCAGAAAGCCTACAACATAGCTTTGTTCATGATGTGGAGAATTTGCCAAAAAGGCCTTTTCTGGCATAATTAGCAGTTATTCTTATATCAGAGGAAACTTTTCCAAATGCTTTTGAGACAAAGTAAAAAAAAAAAAATCACTACTTTAAGACCAGCCATATTTCTGAGCGCCTTGTATGCCATCAACAATACTGTGGCATTGAATAGGTGGCAAGCTATAGCTCAGTTATTTCTCTATTTCCTTCTCACCACTGACGCACACTGCTATGTCTATGAGGACAGGCAAAAATAAATTAGCATCATTATTTCTTCTGGGCAATGCAGTCTGCTTATCTTCTTCACAGCAAGCTCTCAGTTCAAATGATATGCAAAAAAAGAGTGTGCTGTTTCACTTGACAAATTCATTGGTCATAATGTTAAAGATACACTAGGGGGAAAAGGCAGCGTATCTTTTTACACTTCCCATCACCTTATCTGACATATCCCTGTTTAATCATGATACTTGGCTTACCAGTAATATTTTCACAAGTCCTTATGCCCTCCCTCCCCCACTTTCCATTTCTGCAAGAAGAAAATACAGATAAGGTATGGAAAATCAGCATGAAGTACATTCTGTAAGCCAGACTGAAATACGGCACCAGAGGAAATTATGGGTTTGCTTCATCATATACCCTCTGGGTACTAGCTATTAATATAGGTATTGTCCTAACCTTTCTTTAGGACAGATGCGATGGGCTCGTATTTAAATCACGGGGTTTGGGGCTTTCAAGGAAATAAGGTCCCTTGAGTCAGTCATACAAGACAGTCAGCAATACTTAATTCCAGAATTTGCTTTTTGTTTAGCTTTTTTTTTTTCCCCTGAATTATCATCTGTCTTTCCCTTGCACCTCAACCTTTTAATGGTGTTAAAAAAATTGGTGACAAGAATCTCTATACACCATACAGAATAGCTTCAGCAATTTATCAAGCCCCAAAACAGGAATGCATCTTTCATGACATGTATATACACAGAACCCCCCAAAATCATAGAAGAAAAAATCATTTATACAGTACCTTCTGAAATGTTTTCAAAAAGACAAAACTATACTGAAATACATTAAGATTTATTTGTTAGCATAGACATTTGCTGACATTTGTATTAAGATTCAAATGAAATAGCTATCAATAGCTTCTTTAATTCTGAAAGAAGGAGCTAAACCATAAGCACATTGAATGAGATACTACCAGCAAAGCCCAGAGGTTGCATCAGGGATACCAAGGCAATCTCTAAAGGGACAGCACATTACCTGTACAATAGCTACAACAAAGCTCAGTCATTTGTACCAAGAGGAAGCTACTTTGAGCAAACATCAATAAGGTCACTTAAAACCAGATTTGCATTACTAAGTTGAAGCTCAAGTGATTGACTCAAACCTCTCATCCTCTTAAATCTCCAGTGCTTTCCTCCTATTTCTCATGTATAATAACATGCAGATTAAAAAAAACCTTAAATGGTATCTTGAAACATAATCCTTTAAATCTAAGCACTTGCTGCCACTTATTCAATGCCACAGTATTGTTGGTGGCATACAAGGCTCTAAGAAATATGGCTGGTCTTAAAGTAGTGATTTATTTTACTTTCAAAAGTATTTGGAAAAGTTTCCTCTGACAAATGAATAGCTGTCAAATTATGGGGGAACGTAGTATTTTTTTTGCAAAGTCTGGAGACTCCAGTGCCAGCTAGTTTTGTTTCCAGCCATGCTAATGTTTTAATACATAGACAGTCTTTCGTTCTCAAAATGGTACTGAAATATGACCCCATGTTTTCATATGGAAAACATGTCCATTATGTTTGTAATATTTTCGCACCCAGGAATTAAAAAAGTAAGAAAAATTACATTTCGTATCAAATTTAGTAACCTAGAAAGAACATGCCATGTCTCTCTCTTCAGAGCAACGAAAGACAACTAAATGCTGGTGACAAGGAGTAAAAAGACCATTGTGAATTAGTATCCAGCTTTCAAGTGTACCTCCTCTTACATGTTTCATTTAAACACAGGACTCAGGGCTGCAGACTACCACATGGGAATTCAAGCTGCAGTAGTAACTTTAAAGACATTTTTATCTTCAGCCTGAGATGTCTTGGAAAGGTAATACTGATTAATTAAAATAAACGCATGTATTACAATACAGAGTAAAAACATTAATGTGTAAACCTATTCAATGATAAAATGTTAATATTCAGGGAGCAATGGTCTTCCAATAGCTTCTTAAGACTGTCACACTTACTGCTGCAGTCACATTTTTCAACAAGAATCATGCCAGCTCAATGTGATTAAAAGTATTGTTTCTGCATTTCACCTGTATTCCCTTTTCTAAAGAATTTGCATGAATTGTTTTATTTTCAAAATAACAAAAAGTGCAACAGCACAGTTTTGTTGACATTGTCTTTTTTCTACACCCCCAAGCCCCAAGGTGGAGTCACCTAATGCCCGTTTACTTTAGAACTCTGTATAAAGCTACCATCTAAAGAAATAATTTTTTTTTAATGTAAGATGCCCAAAAATTCAGCTGACCTAAGTTTTAAATTTCTCATCCAACTGAGGAAACACAACCTTGAAAGTTTAAAAGGACATATGCAGTCAGTATATGCTTTCAGTAATTCTCAACAGCTGCTAAAAACGTGAATGAGTACTGAAAGCTCGCAATTACTTCCAGCTGCTTACAAGTATACGAGCAGCCCATAGCTCTGTTGAATATAATATCACATATATGTCTTATGTGCATTTTACCAGTACTCTAATATAAATGTTACTGTTTAAAAATCAAAGTTAACTCTTCCATAAACACTACACAGATGCCTCTCCTGTTCTTGTTGAACATTCAGAGCTGATGAAGTCCAGAAAGAGGGGGTGGTAGTATTCCAGCTGGCTAGTCTCCTCTCTTGTACGGCTGGCTAAAACCCGCTTTCACACAGCTTAAAAATACAGAGAAGTGAAAAAACAAATCGTGTGCGCTCTCTTCAGGGGACAAATATGTCAATCATATGACCTTCCGTTTGAAGGCTCAAGCTGCTCAAGGCAGCACGTTGCTAGGGAGAAGGCTTTCTTTGCTATTTATTGAGCTTTCTTTTCAGCTTCTAGAGGCCAGCCAATGCTTATTTTGCAGAGACAGGAGCAAGAACTCAGTGCTGCCTGGGGGAGGCTGGCACACGGGGCCTTTGAGGAGCACCCCTTCCCCAGGGAGCTGCACCGCCGGGCCCACCTGGCCAACTAAACACCCGCCCGTATGCACAAACTTGTGCTCTAACTTGTGGCCGTCTGGCGGGCAAGTAACCCTGCCAGTAACCCTTCCTGCCCCTAGAACGAAAGGAGCGCGGTTCTCGCTGTTGAAGGCTGCTGTTCGGAGCGTGTGCTGCCGAGCAGCAGCCATACGTGCGTAGCGCGAGTTGTCTCTCAGGTAAGAGCATCAGCCACTGAAGCACTCGCTTGGTGATAAATGGACAAAAGGCGGCTTGGACTCCAGCTAACCCTGAACACTTATTCACGCTGTCACATGGCAAGAGCCAAGGGAAGGCATGAAAATGTCTTCTATCAGTTTGTATCATTATTTTATTCCTACTTAACATAAATTTAGCATTAAAAATCATTTTAAAAGCCTTATAAGGCAAAGTCTCACACACTTAGCCAAAAGACTGCTGACATTTATAAGTACTACAGAAAAATATAGATGCAACAGATTTTTATTTTGTAATCAATTCCTTTAGTCTTAGCAACTTTAGTTGTAACGCAACATACTTCAGTTTCTTGTAACTACTCCAGAATAGCAGAACTGATAATTTGACTTTTTTTTTTTAATGCAGTCACATATTTTTCCAGGGTAATCATCCAGATTAATTCAAACATACTCAAGTCTTATTATAATTAGCCATTATCGTTCTCAGGGGAAAAAAATGGAATTTCAAGCCGGAGCAAGACACATTGATTGTGTTAAAGAAAATTAAACCAGCTTCTTGTTTCAAGATATTCACCTCTTTGGCTTTGGGAATTTATCACATACTTAAAGGTCAGTATTTAACACACAGCTTTTGACAAATAAGTACCATCTATTTTTCATAATGTAGTAACACTAAAGAAGTTTCTTATGATATTCAACTTTGTATATGAAATTTTATTCTTCTGCATGTTTTAAGGGCAGACTATAAATCCTTAATACTACAATCAGGAGACATTAACACTAACAATCATTTAGTTTTGAAAGTATTTCTAGCGCTTAAAATAAATACCCTTACATTCTGAAAAAAAGGTTACTCAATTGCAACAAAAATACCTTTCCACTATTTACCAATTTGCACAAGAAATACTTATCTTGGTAATTTACATTTATAGCATAGTTAGAGAAGCCTTCCTAAAACTGTTTTAATAAAAAAAACCAACAACAAACACCACTACAAAACAACCATTTCAATATAAAAGGCATTTTCTGGAGTCTGGGGCAAAGCCTACACATTTTAGATTTTCTTTTCCCCACCCTAGACTATTCAGATGCCTTGCATAAATAATAGAATCTACCATTTTTGTATGTGGGCCATGTTGCAGAACTGTATCTCCCACAAGCAATTATAGGTAGGGACAGTTCACATACAGAAAAAAAGACTGTCGTGTAACAAACACGATGTAGTCTTCTATCCAGAAGGGACTGGGATCATGAGGTATCTGAGAATCAGTGAGAGATTCACCAAAATAAAGGACTGTTTAACCTACTGGGAAGTCCCCAAAGAAATTGTTAACCGGAATTTTTTCACCTCTTATTTCCTAAAATGCTACATTACCAGAATTGACTAATTAGCATTTGTTTTCTATGTAATAATTAAATGAACTTACATGATAAAACAATTAAGTTCTTTAAGTCTAAGTTTCTGTCCTAGAATGAGAGAAGTATGTATCAGGCCTATCTTAAATAATTAATTTCACCATCCTTCCCTGCTGCTCTACACACTAATTTAAAAATCTGCTTCTTCAGCAGAAACACAGACACTACACAAGTAACCATTTAGCAGGACTCACAGTATAAATTTGATCAAATTTCACTGCACATTAAAGGATATACTGGGACAGAAATAACCACGACTTCTGTGCTTCTATTTGTTGCTGACCTTTGCATATTTGTAGCGTTGTATCTGAACAGCTTGCTACAAACCCTGCATCTGATATTACACCAAAACTTCATTTAATGCTTTTCCTTTTTCATTTTCTAAGCAGCTGAGTACCTGAACTGTGGCTGAAACAAACCGCAGTCACTGAGCCATGATGGATCAATGCTGTCATGTCATGCTCAGGAAACCATCTTGATAGGATAATCCTACAATATTTCTAGGTAGGATCACCCTTGCAGCCTTCCAACTAACCTTAAATACCAAACGCATATTGTATCAACTTTGCGGAGAACATGCAATTCTAATATTAAAAACAGAAATCCACCCTAGTAACACCAAATGGTTCAAGGGGTAACTTACTTCCCACACATTCACTACCAGTGCCTTGAGCACTACCGCTCTCACTCCGTATTGTACTGCGTACCGATATGCAACTTCCACCTGTTTTCAGAATGATCCTTCAGTCCTTGTTACGCAAATAAAACTCTACCACCTTCCCATTTCTAGATTTCATACTCAACTGTTTTTAACATCTTTCTGTATAAATCTGTTTAAATATTGTTCGATCTGGTTCTCTAAACACTTGTTCTAATCCAATCATTAGGAGAAACCAACTCAAATTAGATTATTTGAAATAAGAACAATTAAACTGTCTTTCAGAGACTGCAAAATTATAATTTAATATTCCAGTAGACAAGGTGTACACCCATAAGCCAAAGCAGCTTAAAATACATTTTCTACAACAGGATAAATCACCTTACTCCTTCTTAAACTACTGAACTCTGGAATCTCATGAATATTTAAAAATAATACCTAAATTCACATGTTCTCCAACTTTATGGATTATATACGTATACACAGTATTTTGCATTTAAAATCTCCTTTAATGTGTGTAAATACTATACACAGAAATAATAAAAACATCCAAAACAAAACCCTAAAAAAACTCAGAAAAAGTACAATCAGAGCTTTCAGTCACAAGGTGCAGCTGAAAAATTAGGAAGCAAACCTAAAAAGGAATGCAAGTTTTTGCACACTATCTGAGAATAACTTAAGAATATTACTCATCATCAATGGGAAGATACAAATGAAGTCCTTTTCCTTAAGTCAAGGGAAATAGACACCAAAGGTCCAAAAGGCCTGAAAAGCTAGGGCAATTCTGAAGTGATTCAAATAGATGGAAAAATGAATGGTATTTTGTTTCCAGAATGTGTAAAAAAAGCTGCTGTGTATCTGCACATGATTGAGTTCAGAAAGTGGAGACCCTAAAAAACAGAGAATGGAATGGGAATCAATCAGATGGAAAATTTACGGAGAATAATTTCAGAGGAGACGTATTCAGACAAGTTTACCTAGAAAATACAACAGTCAATGCTAGAATGCAAGAAATTAAAACGCTATCTTAACACTTTTTCCCAGGCTACAAATTAGTTCTGGCTGATTAGGCTGAGGTTTTTACACTGCCGTCAAAGGAGTGAAAAATTATTTTTGAAGATGTAAAAAGCCTTTCAGCTGGCACTCCTGTGGTACTTTAAGCCAATTTAACTGATGGTGGTCACAATCCTACTCTCTCCTCACTGTTGCTCTGCTGTATCCATCACTGAGCCACGTCAACCTGCTAATCTGGCAAGACTATTTTTTTTTTTTTTTTAATCTAAATAGTTTTCTGCCAGATTACAAAACTGAAAGAGCTCACTGCAGGCTGAAGTGTGTGCCAGCATAATAGAGAATAGGTTGAGGGGAGCCGAGACCTCCATGTGCAGGGCTGTCAATTGACTCAGCTACATGTGGAATTAAGAGTCTTAATCTTGCTAATTCTGAAGTCCAGCAGTCTAGTTTCCAAAGTAGAAACACAGACTTTTCTTTTCTAACTGGAATTACCACCCAGCAACCAACTGATCTGTTTTCATATTAAAATATTTAATTTCATTTGTCTTACTCCTCTTTCTCTTACTTTTTTTTAATTTTTACTCAGTCTCTGCCCATTTCTCTTTAATTACAATCATTCCCCTTTCCGTTTTTCTTCTCTCTTGATACTGACCTTCAGTGGAGGAATATCATTATGGCTTCCTTGACCTACTGTACTAATCATGCTCCTCTACTGGCTAGCTTAAACTACAAGGAGTATGCTTTCTCCATTTGTAGATTTGCTCATCAGAAGCAAAGGCTACAATCTCAAGCATTTACTTACCACTATAAATATCTATATGCATTCATGTTTGCAGAGACCTTCGAGCTTCTTTGGTTTTTGCACTCAATGTTCTAAAACCACTGAAAAACCACAGTTTTACACCTCTTCTAAAACATCATCATCTTAAACTGGTAATTTTTGCACCTGAGACCACCAACTTTAAATCCATATCAGTTAAATAGTATATCCCATACTTACAAAAGCTCCATGTTAACAAACTGAAAATAATGCATGATTTGATAGTGTGAGAACCTTACAAAAATCAGTTTCCCTACTAATATTTTTCCTTTGTTTTATTATGTATGTTCTTCTATAGAACTACCCTAAAGTGACAACTGCTCATTTTCTTCAGCCAGGAATTGTATGACTTACGATGATGCATTTTATTTTCATGCCTCTGCGCACAATGTGAATTTTAGCATAACAGTATATAAACGCTATTCTCATCAGTTCAGATACCAGCAATATGCATGCATAGTTTTTACTCCTAAAAGCTTACAAGTTAGTGACTGAGTGAGAAGAATTGCAGGAAGAGACAAACCATTGGAATCTAAGGATCAGAGGCCAATGTAACAATGCCCTAGCAGAAGCAAAATTAAATGGAGAATGGATAAAAATACTTTCACAGAATTTATCAGAAAAGGGGGAGTGACTTGAGTAGAAACAGCTGCTACCGCTACTGGTCTAGTAGAATGCACATTTCTTTGATTCTCTGGATTCCTGGACCAGCAGGAGCCAAGAACCCTAGAAATATAACAAATCAAACACAGAGAACAAGTACTTTGCATAGCTTCCCACTTCTTCTCCACTATGGTACTCCTACCTTTTCTGTGTCCATGCCCTTGACAATCCTCGGTGTGCTCTGGTGCTTATGAGACATTCAGCAAGGGGATTTATCTCTCAAAAATCACCAGAAAATTTTGTGGGTTACTTTTCTACCATTTAGCAAATAAAATCACTCATGAAAAGGCCCAATAAGTACTATTTTATCATATCCACCCACAAAATAAATAGATGAAGTCTCCAGTTGCATTGAGCAGTGCAGAAGAAAGGGGACTTTTGCTTCTAACTGTTAAACAGGCCCATCACATCTCATTAAAACATAATGTAGTTGGAATCAGATTCAGATCTCAGCAGGTCCAACTAAGTTTTACCTAAGACAACACAACAGATAACTTGACTCCTGTCCAGGTTTTTTAATATGTCATACTTTCAGATGATAAAACCATAAGGTTTCTCTCTGCACTGCTCATGAGGTAAAAGACAGAATATCCTTCCAACAAAATATCCATCTTTCATCAGGTAACCTGTCTGGTACAGGTCTTCATTCACTCTGCAGAAGGATGTTTCTGATGTGACTGATCAATAATTTTCAGGTTAGGAAAACCCTTAATATAATAATTATGTGAAATATTACATAGCAATTCCACTTCCCCCCGGCCACTTTCCACCCAGGTATTGCAAAACTAAGATCATAATGTGGCCCAGCTTCAGTTATCAATAATTATCAAATATCCCTATCCCAACATCCAACCTGGCAGAAAAAAACAGTTTAAGCTGCTCCTGTGCTCCCATGGTCACTTATTTGCACCTCAGCCAAGCAAGTCAAGCAGAGGGGAGGAGCAGAAGAGGGCACAAAACTCGAACTAAGACAAGTCCCAGTCAAGCCCCCTAACCTATGGAACCAAAACTCTGAAATGCAGAAAAAGTCCCAGAGTATGAAATATGAAAAATGTAATACCAATAAGCCCCCCCCCTTTTTTTTACACTGCCTGGTTTCTGTAAATAGCATTTATGTGCAGAGCTGCTGTAAACTATTGGTACTATGCATCTAAGTGATGCAGTCATTTCAATCCAGTATCCCAAACAGTTCTCTGTAGCACTGCCTTTTCTAGACATTTTTTAACAAATGCTGTTATAATGTCCTCTAATCATTTAGCACCTCTCTTATAAGACAGAGTGCAGAAGTATTCATAGTTTCAGCTTCAGAAGTCACTTCACAAACACTTAGATAATACCTTTAAATTTTGCTGTCACCTTCTACTGACTCATCTACGAAAGTATGGGATGGGTGAGTGGGGTCAAGCCTGATGAAATTAATTCCTTGGCAATTTTAAACATGCACACTCCGGAGTACAAATAATTAATATGGGGAACCAGTGTTTCTCAAAGTAACTTTAAATGAACAGCTAAAATTCTGAGTATTAGTAATAGTAGATGCTGCTCTTGTCTTCGTCTAATTTCTTTGGAGACCGTTCTAAAGTTTCACAGAGACAGTACCCTGAGGCTACCAAACAGAGTTTCAGCTGCATCATTAGTAACAGTTCAGGAATTTGTTAGAACTTAGCAGCTGTTCAACTACTGAATCATCAGCACAAATTTACTGTTTTCCTTAGCTAATTTACAGGATTCCTGCTAGTGATGTAAGATTATATCAAAGAGTTTAAGCATATTTTTACTGCTTTAAACAAAAGTCTAAATTACTGCCATTACAGCAGTACTGCTCTGTTTTTAATTAGTCCCTCCACCATATCTTAGTAGTTATAAGTAAAGATTTGAGATACATACTACATAGGATCACAAGGAAACGTTTAAGCTTTAAGCTATATATTCAATATAAATTATTTGGAGAAAAAAATATTGCATACCATTCCAAGTACATGTCCTTGAATATGTATTTTTAAATCTAGTATCAAAGTATTCCAGCACGTATAAGCTTCCCTATTTCTTTCTGTAAGTTATCAAATCTAAGTGGCTACGAAAACATCAATACATGCTGCCAAACAAGCAGTGCAAAACACTGGTCATCAGTTCTTACTACTACAGCTGACTTCTAAAGCACAACTGAAGGTTAAACAAGCATAAGTGATGTTCATCACTTGAGGCATTTGTGAAAGCACCAAGTCCATCTTCTCACATTTCAATAGCATTGGTGCTGACAAAGAAGTCAGCAGGTCAAAGCCCAACTCCCTTCAGAGAGAAGGCAGGCCTGAGCTGGGAAAACATTTAGGTGTGACCTGAAAAAAAAAACAACAGTTCGAAGGGCCATAGCACCTCACTTGTTTTCAAAAGAAACCTTCAATGCCCTCCTCCCCTTTCAGAAGCAGATTTGACAAGTGTTGTAATAAATATTACATGCACAGAGGAAAGCTGAAATCAATAGCAGGTTAATGTTTATTGAAACAATACAGAGAACCATTTTTAATAGCATTACTTGAAAATAGATCTAATCTAGCAAAGGAAATTCAATTTATGTTTAGAGCAATGAGATTTTGTTTTTTACTCCAGGGATTTGTTGCAAACTCTGTCTCTCAAAATGTGCTTACTGTACTGTATTTAGCAGAAACAGTTTAGCCTTAATAAGCTGATAGTCTGCACGGGAGCATGGATCAACTTATACTCATTAAGAATGTAAGCAGCTTTCTAACAGCCTCCTTTGCTGCTCAGCCTATGCCAGAGAAAGCAGGGATCTCTCCTCTAAAACCCGTAATTTATGAGTTTATTCAAACCCGCCAAATTGCTTTAAGTAAACGCCTCTTATATTTGAAAATTCCCATGGCAACTCATTTAGTTTGGCAGGAAGGCAGACCCAAATTCAATCCTTTTATCCTCCAGCTAAACCATTACAATGGTAATTCTGCTCTGACACTCTGAAGAGACTGCTAATTACTGTACTCGGGTCCCTAGACAGATTTCCCATTCAGATTAAAATGGCTGTGCACGGCAGAGAACAGTAGCAACACCTCTGTGTACAGGAAGGGATGTCTCTCCATTTCGGCTTTTTACAAGAGAGGCTCCATGACTGCAAAGACAAAGAATCTTCTATCAGCTAAGTTGTGCAGAACAAACGTTAAGGAAGGAAAGAAACCAAGGAGCATGACAGAAAAGCAGACGACTGAACCACCAACTTAAGCATTCTGACTACTGAAGATATTGAGTCACCTCCTCAATGAAATTAATTAATCTTCTGTTATTGCTATTATATACTGCATGTAACAGTCTAAACCACAGATCAAAGAACTACATAAAATGCTACTGAATAGTGTGTGGTGTTGCGGCATTATACTGAATGTGTAAACGCCCACTGCCTGACTGTCATCAGAACGTCTCAATTTTTAAAAAGCCACCCAGGTCCTTTTACTGCGTTACTTATTTTGAGAAGGATGTGTGGAGGTTTTGTGACAATGCTTTTTTCCCCTGTCATTTTTAATCAGGAACATGTGAAGGAAACTAATGACTGCTCCCTTGCTCTTCTGCTCCAGCTGTTCCCTCTTCCATTGAAATGTTTGAAACAGCAGCCCAATGTTGAACAGAATAAACATTTGCTGTCTCTGGACCAACATTTATTGCATTGGAAAAGTCTAAACCCTGTCTTAATTTTGTCTTCTAGAAAGAATGAGGACTGCAGTCTCACTGTCCTCCCATAAAATTTATTTTCTTAGGACTCTGAAGAAGTGGAAGGTAACTTTTGTTTTTGAAACAGTGGGAAAAGCATGGGTATTAAAAACGTGTACAGCAGCTGGAAAATCAGACAAGAGAACATCCTCCCTGAAATGAATTAAACAAAATCAACATCCTCCCTAGACTAGTAGACAAGCACTAAATCTTCAGATAAAATTTGTTTATGCTTTCCTATATGTACTACCTTCTTCCCTCCTTAACATGGCAGAACTACCCAACCCCAATGGTTTAGCATGGACACCAAAAGCAGAAGTTACCCAAAAGAAAGCTAGAAGAGAGCATATGCACCAGATCATAGTGATTACCAATTTAAAACCCTTAAATATTTCTTCCAGTGGAGGCAATGACCTCTTTACCAAGAGTTCTGGACACATGAAAATAGGTTTGTATTTTTTTATTTCTTTTTAAATTTTCCATAGTTCCTTTACAAATAACCTGCAACTCCTCAGTGTTATGGGATTACCTCTTGAAAACCTGTTTTAACACTCCATCCTAGTTAGCAACTGATAGACTGTATTAATGAATCTGGATTAGTTTTGATCAGCCTACATTTCAGGTTCTACTAAATATTGTAGATCCATCCCCTGAAAAGAGTCATACAGCATAAGGAAAGATATCTGTCTAAGTACCACTAGACTGTTTTGGCACTGAATGGGAGGACTTCTGTGGCACTTAACTTGGAGAACAACATCCGTGCCAGCGAGCTGCACTTCAGACCATGTATGGCTCAGTGAAAAATGTCACAGGTGTGTGGTTAACCAAACATGCATTTTAAAGAATCATAAACCAAGTGGTATGGTCATGGCTGCAAAATTATCTCATAACCCTTTTCAGAAAGGCAAGTATCAACCTCAACATAGGTTTAGTCTGAACAACAAATTAACTTTTTCAGGAAGCCTCTCGCCTTTTGCATAAGAATCGCATTATAAGACACAATATCTATGCATAAGAGACACATTATAAGGTTGGGAGTACTGTAAGTTGACAGTGCTGGCTCCAACAGGAAGCTCCTTACATTCAAGTAACTGCAAAAGCTGGGAATGCTTTAGATACAAACCTGATCTCTCTCTTTCTCAATACTAGATTTACTGACCTACCTTTAATGACTTTTCTTCACTTCTTTTCACCTGTATAACCTTAAGATTAGATAAATTCTACTATTTTTATAAGTTTATAAAATATTCTACTTCCTCTCTTATTTATAACCCACAGAAGAAACCCATTTATTGATATGTCTTAGTTAAACCATTGTAAACCCACACATGAAATGGACTTCTTCACTTTTACAAAAAGAAAGTTGAGGCTACTGTCATAATGTATTGCTAAAACTTTTCTACAAGGTTCAGATACATGAATACCAATGCTCCCCCCACCTTATCCAAAAATACTCGTGTCTACAGCTTAACTCCTTTTAAATTTTTTTGTTTTAAACTCCATCTCTTTATCAGCTTAGAGAAGCAAAACAAGGATGCCAGAGATATCAAGGATGCTTATAAATGACCCCATTTATCTAAAACACATTAGAAACATTCATAAGGAGGCATACTGCTGTGCCTGTCATACAATACAGCATACCCAGCATAATCTGTTATCAGGGTATTACATCGGTTGGTCCACTCAAACTGAACTGGTGCACAGTTAGGTGACCTCTCAGCTGGAGTTTTTTATCCCTTTATCCCTGAATGCTAAAGATCCACTAGATTCAAGTAATTCATTTCAATGCTGTATTCTTGCCATTTTTCCCCCATTTGCTCTTGACTTTCTCATTTGCTTCACTTACATGTTTATTAAGTTAAGTATTTAACTGACATTCCTAAAATGCAAGTCAGTCAGTGAGGAGAAAGATCAAACTGTTGAATACCACCTTTGGCCAGTTTGTCTTCCACAGCTGACCCTGACCTGACTAGTTGTTGTTTCTAGTCATAGGTAATGCACTTACAAAAATAATGACCATAATTAAAGTACTATTTTAACTTCATATGGCTGCCACTGGCTTCTCATTGAGGTAGCCAATCTGTCACACAAGCTATCAGCATTTGCTCCAAAGTTTGACAGTCTCTTGCAACACTCTTCATTAGAAACAGGGTTTCAGACTTATAAAATATACAGGAAAACACCTAGTTAAGCTTTGTTTACACAGTGATGGCTATTCTTGTATTTATTATTACATTTAATTCGGACATTTCAGGTGAAAAAAAATGTGTTGTCAGCTTCCACTCAGAGGCCTCCGTTTACTGCCATAAGCAAAGAACATACTTTTACAATTCAAAGTGTTTTGACATTTTCACATCAGAAAACATTGTTGCAGTGAAATGAAATATTTTCATACTACAACTACTGTATTAGCTTTTAAATCCTCAGGATGCATGTATACATTTATTGTCTTTGTTTAAACAAAAGCATTGCAATTTTGGAACAATGAGCTGAGATGTCATAGAAGAAATATTCCATTTAGCTCTAAATGGGTAAGTTCAGTAAGTATTAATCACAAGAAAGATAACTGTAGCATGCCCAGCATATCTAAGGCTGTATGGCAATCAAGACAAACAACAGGAATGTCTCTGAAAAGCTTAATAAAATGTAGCAGTATCAAATCAAAGCTATGTGAAAAGAATGGTGTAGCGTCACTAAATACTTCACTGATGAGATTAAATCAATTAGACTCGATGCCTTCTGAGTAATTTCAGGGAACACAGAACATAAATCTAAAAGCTGTTTCAGATACATGCCCAGGAGAAGATGATAGCAAGGAAGGAAACAACAGGTGTGAGTGTGACAGAGTTACACTCACATAATAAGCTGTTGTAGGAAAAGTTGTGATCATTGGTGAAGAGTGTTTTGAAAGGGAAAAATCTGAAATGTAGCTGGAAAAAGACAGACCTTTTATGTAAAATACAGGACTAAGAACAACTATCCTTTTACTCATAAAACTAAAGTACAAGGATGATCTTTTGACCTTTTCTACAAACTACTTGTTTTGGTCGTATCACCATTTCTTTTAGAGGAAGAACACCTATAGTAAACATCACAACAACTTTACTTCCTTTCTCCAGATGAAAACTTATCAGGACTAGTCAATAACTACATGTGCAGAAATAAGACACAGTCTTAGGAAGTTACCCAAAATGGAAGCAAAGCCAACTTTTAAAATGTTAGGCATCAAGCGATGCATTTAATTTCAAAACATATTGTCTGCTTTCCCTTTTCATCTAAGATGTCATAATAGCTTCCATCTCATATTCTCAAAGTGTGATTTTGAATTCCATATTAGCTTCATTCATAACATTTGAGAAAGTTAAACTTTCATTTAAAAAATTACTGAGATATTCCAAACACTGCATTTTTGTTTTAAGAACAAATATAGTTCTAAAATCCTATATGCAATGGCAAACAAGAAACAAGAAGACAATTTTATCGTTAAACATTTCTAAGGAAATAGAGCCTATTGTTAAAAACATCTTTTAAGTGTAGGCTGACTCATCTAAGAAAGCAGTGAGACCCATCTGGCCCAATTAGTGAAGCAGTCTACAACTTCTATCAACAGGAAAAAAAAAAAGAAGTAACTCTGATATATTGCTCCATCTGACCTCTACACGCAATTCATTCAGTGGTTTATAAGGATGCTAGTGAAGTCAGGACTAGTACCAAAGAATAGGTACAAACAATCTACAGTAACGTACTTTAATCTGAGATGTATGGAGCATTTGAGATAAAACCATACTGACACATTAATTATGCTTGCTCAAATTATATTTATCTTTCTTAAGTGCCTGTTGGTGTTCCAGAAGTCTCTTACATATCTTCATATGCCTGTAAAATATGCAATGCATACCTATACTGTAGCATCAAACACTGCACGTATTCCCCTAGATAAAGTGTAAATACTACAACCAGAACAGAATATCAGCTCCTCTGAACAGGAGCAATAGTGCAGCAGCCCATACAAGAAAGCCAGCTCTGTTATGTATTTTATATGGAATTTCTCTTCAGCACATTAGATATTGAGGTTTACAAGCATATTACATGTGAGACATCAACTATGCATATTAAATATAGTATGTTCCCAAGTACTGCATACAAATTCTTCTACAGATGAATGACTGCCACTTCCACCCTCCCTAAGAAAAGCTTGATGTCACACTTCAACTATAAAAATATAATCTGTCTTCATTTAAACCAAGTAAGAATTAGTGGCTGGTGTTATTACTTAATATTTTAATAAGGACACAATTTCACTTTCATTTTGGGGTTTCTGATTATTTTGTAGTTTGAAGACTATACTATACACTTACGTTTGGCAGCTTATGAACAGAAAGCTCCGTTTGCCTTATTGTGACGTTAAAACACAGATTACCACCCACACTTCCTCAAGTTACTTTAACTGTTCATAAACACTTTAAAATGACAATCGGTCCACCTGGACAGTGTCTGAAAATACTCCATAGCTTCATATTTTGTATTGCAGTGTTTGTTCTTTTTAATTTGGTTACCCCATGAACCACCACACAACAGCAAAAAAACCCCTGGTTTTGGTTCAGTTTCGGTGATGAAAGTAGATTATCCAAACAGATTGAAGTCACCTTTATTATCATCTGTGCCCCCAGTTTTAATCCTTCTGGAAGCTCTTATTTCAACAGTCTAAGACTTATATGGACATATGGGCTTGGGAATTACAAACGCCAGAACACATTTAGAGCCATCTCTATTTTTTAAAACAGCCAAGAAAATCATCACAAGTCTTACAATGACATAATAATTATTTTAGGATTGAAAAGTCAAAACAGTAAATCAAATTAATAACATATTTCGATTATGGTACATTTCTCCTTCTGTGAAAAAGTTCACCTCCTTTCTGTGGCTAGTATGACATTTCTGAAACCAAAATCAGCTGAGCTACGCTTTGGCAGGAAATGCCATCTTTATCTTAAGTGCCCAAGTCACTCTTGGGAGCAAGAGATTTAGTACTAAAAAAAAAAAAAAAAAAAGAGTCAGACATGAACCTGACTGGCGATGAAGAGTGTGAGTGGCCATCGAGTAGCTTTTCTTTGCAGCTATGAAAGGACTGTTGAGAAATTAACAGCATAGTGAGGACAATCGGTGCTGACTGATCATTTGCATATTTTGAAGGATCTTCCACTATCCAATTACTCCTGACATAAAACCATCATTCCTGCACTTTCCATTACTGCCAGCATATATTGCCAGGTGAAAGCAGCTGAAAGACACCCATGACAGCCCCCAGATCTAGGATGCAGATGCAAATTTGTACCGATTTACAGTCTACAGACCTGTATCATTTGATCTTGAGTGAGGTTCAGCTATCAGAGGCAATAATTATCCTTTGCACACAGAGGAAAGGCAAAATAGCATCCCTTTACAAACACTGCCCAGGATTTGCAACAGATGTGAAAACTTGGAAAGTTGACTGTTCTTTATAAATCACTCAAAATATGGCATCTGAGGTCATCTAAGCACACGGGTGCCAAGAGACCAGGGTCTCAGAGTCAGAACAGCTGCTGATATTACTAGAAGATTCCATTTATGTTCAACGGATGAAATGTACTCTGATGAAGATGTGGCATAACCTCTGAGAAGTCCAACATCACTCTGAATTCTACATGATAATTAGAAAATTGACAGTACTTTTGTAAATTTCACTCTGAATGTCAGTGGAGATACAGTGTTTTAAGTAGGATCAACCACATCCTTTGCAAAAAGTAGAGTCATCTTCTACAAGCTTATCATGCAGATAAGAGAAAAATAAGGTGCTTTATTTTTGTTTGGAGACAGTGCTTCTCTGAGGATCTTCAGATATATGGACAGACAAAAGTCCTGCACCCCAGTCACAACAACCCCATGCAACGCTACAGGCTTGGGGAGGAGTGGCTGGAGAGCAGCCCGGCGGAAAGGGACCTGGGGGTGCTGGTTGACAGCCAGCTGAATAAGAGCCAGCAGTGTGCCCAGGTGGCCAAGGCAGCCAACAGTACCCTAGCTTGTATGAGGAATAGTGTGGCCAGCAGGAGTAGGGCAGTGATCTCCCCCCTGTACTAGGCACTGGTGAAGCCGCACCTTGAATCCTGTGTTGTTTTGGGCCCCTTACTACAAGAAGGGCATTGAGTTGCTATATAGCGTGAGGAGCACAAGTCTTCTGAGGAGCGGCTGAGGGAACTGGGATTGTTTAGTCCGGAGAAGAGGAGGCTAAGCTTACTGTTCTCTGTCAGTACCTGAAAGGGGGCTGTGCTGAGGTGGGTGGTGGTCTCTTCTCCCAAGTAACCAGTGATAGAATGGGAGGAAATGGCCTCAAGTTGCACCAGGGGAGGTTTAAACTAGGTATTAGTTGTCAAACATTGGAACAGGCTGCCCAGGGAGGTGGAGTTACCACCACTGGAAGTGTTCAAAAAAGACGTAGACATGGTTTAGTGGGCATGGTGGTGTTGGGTTGATGGTTGGACTTGATCTTAAAAGTCTTTTCCAACTGTAATGATTCTGTGATTCTGTGAACATTTTTTGGAGGAGGCTGCAGGACTCAGCAAGGATTCAGAAACACCAGTTGCCATGGTTTTCCAAAAGCAACATGTTTGAAACGAAGCAGCAGAACACAATGTATAGCAAAGATTCTATTGAGGAAGGTGCTTATTACTGATATGAGAGGCAATTCCACTTGCATCAGATCCTTCAGGATTATGAACGCTCTCCAAGCAGGATGATACTCTAGTTTTAAGACTTTCTTCTCCTCCCTTATGCAACTGTGCAGAACTAACATCTACAACAAAGGAGAGGAAAGCCATACACTGGTTAGCATCCCTAAGATGCCACACTTCGGGTATCAAGAGAAGAGGAGGGCCCGACACTATAACAGCAAATGCTCTAGTAAGAAAAGGAACTGAGACTTAAATCATGATCAGATCTTTTTATTCTTCTGGATCAAGAAACACTGGTACAAGTGTAGGAATAGTCACCTGTATCAATCTCTCTTTTCCAAGAAACTCAATGGGAAAATCCTTTAAGTTCAACCACGCTTTCTAGATGGTGCCATTATTAGTCCTTCTTAACTCTGGATTATGTGCCACACAGGACAGATGTTGTTCTCTGCCATAAATGCAACATATCCATGGTCCTTTGAAGAAAATAAACTTTTACCACCAAAACACAAAAATTCTCCTGAAAAGTTACAGCAGTGTAGCCATATGCCTGAGGTTGCAGCCAGAAAAAGAACTGGTCTAATTAGTTAGACATCTAAAGGATGCACTGATAGTAAAGTGTGAAGCTATGTACAGAGGAGCACTGAAAGCATAATTTTAAAAAGAGATTCTCCTCCCCCAAGATCCACAGTAAACCGTTATTTCTATGCTTTTAAGTGTATTAATTTAACTTGTTTGGATTGGTAATACATGCTAATAATATTAAGGCTGTAGAGGAATACAGACATGTTTACTGTTTAATTTCTATAATTACAACTCTCAAACTAAGACTTTTTTGTGAATTTTTTTTTTAATCCTAAGTAACAGGCTGATGTTCTGAAGACCTTTAAAGACAAAGCTTATTTTTTTTTACATAAGCTCCCCTTGAAATACAAGCTGTTTAGAGAAGTCACAAAGGAGCAGTATTTACTCTTTTTATGCCAGTGAAAGCTTCCTGCTAATAAACTGTTTTAAACAGGATTCTACTTTGACACTCCTGTGAAAGAGATTTTAGAAGTAAAAAGCAAAGCTTATAAAAAACAAAAGTGATATCAGAATGCTAAAAGAAGTGTTTTCCTTCCTGCCCCTGCCATGAGTTACTAGAGCTACCTCCATCAGAAAGAGTTTACTGAATCTAGTAAGAAAAGTCATGCCTTAAATCACAGATGCTTTTCACTAAATTACATTTAACCATGTATCTAGTTTGCTTGGTTCCCCCCAACCTCAAAATTGGGCTGAAAGGGTGTGACTCACATTTGAAAGAAACTAATTACACAGATTAAAATGCAGCAAAAAATAAATAAACCAGCTAGAGTATATTGGGGATTATGTCTTAACCACATCATCAATATAATAATTAATAACCAATATAACCATAGAAGTTGTCCTAGCACATATTTCTGAAGTTTAAAAATCAATTGGAGACTTTTATTAAAAATCAATTCCTAGATTTCAAACCTAAACCACTGATCATTACTATCATACCCACACAATCATGCATCTTACTTTCAAGTTCCTAAAAGTAACCTAGAAAAGGATTTTTGTAAGAGCCTGTATACCTCAAATGTACAAAGTACTATTCATTTTAATGGGACCTAATTACTGGACTCAGGATCTTTAAAAAAAATCCCAGCTACAGTAAGTAGTCAAAGAAAGTATTATTTAATTACCATTAACATTTATATGTTGGGACTGCCACAAACAGCTGTACTAACAGTTGCAAAATACATATAATGTAAAGCATGGCATAAGGAGAATGAATTGCACTGTTTATCAGCTTTAGTGTCTTACATGCTTCAATATTTTCGAAGCACTTCAATATGATTTACACAGGAACAAGAGATGTCATTTTCTCAAATGGTACTGTTAAGAATCCCTTTAAGGCTGCCCAGTTGAGCACGACTGCAGAACTGCTAACCTTCCCATTTACTTTCTAAGGATGACAAGACATATAATTTAATACCTGGTTTACTAAAGCCTCAAAGCACAAAGGCTACATAGCGGGGACGGGACGGGACGGGGGACGGACGGACGACACACAGAGGGAGGGAGATAAAATTTTAAAAGTTCCTCCACAAAAAGTTCCTCCACAAAAATATTTCCATAATATGTAGAATTTACATGAAGGCTTATGCAACAAAACAATTTCCAAGAAAATTTTGAATTAATTCTAAGCGGAAATCAATGAAACTATTTCTTATTAGCACAACTTTCTACATGAACACCAAGAACCCTTCACAGTTTCCCCCACAATCTCCAGTCTTATAGGGTAACATAAACTTTGTTCATTCTTCTGTTTTCAGGCCCACCTGCAAAACTACAGATTGCTACAAAAGAATAAGCATTCCAGTAATGACCTTTCACAGAGGGTTTTTTTGGGGTTTTTTTAAGCAAACATGAAGCCCTCCGAGTATTTCACAAATCAGTAAGGAGCTATCACCACACTCTACAGATGAGGAAGTTAACATTTATTTAAAGAATATCTTTGCTTGCATAGGGGGAAAAAATGTTTCTACGACCAGAGGAATTTCAAAAGCCTGATTTTTTATTGTGTATCTTTCTTGAATCTGACTGACCTTTGAATCTTCAAAAGTAACAAGATTGCCTTGAAGCTTTTCTCACTGCTGAGTAATAAAGCATCTCTTCACAGAGTTCTCCACCATCCAGTAAGACAGGAGCTCATACTGCAAGGATCACTAACGGAGCCCCTCACTACAGCCCAACCACCTTCTTTGGAAATCAATCAGTAATTTCAGGAATGACTACTGAAAGGCAAATGCAGACCTTGCTTTTGCAGGCTTAAGAAAAAACAGTCGTCTTCTCAACACTACAGCAATAGTCTATCTGTTCCAAATGACAAGAAACACCATCAACTGAAAAATCAGATTAGCACATTATTACCACACATACTATGGTGAGTTAAAAATGTGGGAGAAATTCAGATGTTCCTCTTAGCTCCCTTTGTCTATCAGAATTTATCTTCCAAGGCAAAACAAGTGGTTATACTCTCTCAAATAACTTTCCTGCACAATATGACATGAAGATTTATTATTCAACACAACTCTGTTGATAGCACTGATTTTTATTATAAATTCTAATAAACTAAGCATGCTTGCTAGCTCTCATTTTAAAACTTTGAAACTTTTCTTTAAAACCTTAGCAGCTATAGGTCTAGTCATTAAAAACTAAAAGCTCAGAGCAGCAGATACAGAAAAATAAGGCCACTGGCTGCCTAACATAGCCAAAAGGCTTAGCAAAGAACTAGAATTGCCTACTTGCAGAACTTCCATTACTACAGCATTCAAGTGCCTTTGAGTACATATGACAAATCTCTACTCCTAGTTTCATTTCACCCTTCCAGGGATATAATTTGCTTGTGTTAGTACAACTATATCAATATAGTTACTACGGTTTCCAGGAAAGCCGGGGTAGTCAAAGTTTAAATTTTGTTTTCAAACTAGGACACATAAACTACAGAATGAAGAAATCCCAAAGAAGCTACTTCTAAGATGAGAGCATAGCACTGCATGCAATTACACAACCAAAAATTAGTTTTCATCAACATTACTACAAATGATATAGAGCCAACTCCAAGTGGTTTGGGGGTGTGTGTGTGATTTCTGTAGTCTCATAAAAAAGGATTTGTAATGTATAGTTTTGGAAACTGCAAAAAAGTATCTATTTAGCTATCTATCAAAGGCTGGGTTTATTTATTTATAAACAAAGCAACTGAAATATTTACTATCTACAGCTGTGTTTGGTCAAAAAGAAAACTTTACATCTTCCAGTCTATTTATAGCTGCAATATCAAAGGACTGGATATAGAGACCCCTGACTTTTTCCTAAGACTTGCTGGTATTCACATTTCCTTCTATCCAACAAATTCTAAATCACTTGGAATTAAAACACACTTCACTTTCCAACACAAATTGAATTTGATACTTACTATGTATACAGATGTTGTGGAAATATTAAAAATTAGCTAATAATGGTAATACTGAAGATGTAGAAGCCAGTTCTCTTTTCACTGTTACCCCTATTGATAAAGTATGTTTGAAAATAAGGCAGAGCTTTTAAAGTACTTACTGAAATACCTAAGATATATTAAAAAAAAGTTAAAAACCCCCACACATTTCCAACAACACGAAAAAAGTCTTACTACTTGATGGAGCCTTAAGTGTTTCTCGTTAGTAACTGTGTTCCAAGCAATGCAACTTTTCAGTAACATCTAATCTTTCACTTTCCTGGACAGTTTACCAGTCTCCAGTTTAATTTGAAGTATGTTACGAAAGGCCCGGTCCAAAATGATGTAAGCTATTTAAAATAGTTCACTCCAGTCTTTTATATTATGCTCACCTATGTTTCTCCTGACAACAGTGTCCAGAACATTCCCATATTAAAACCTTAGCCTATAAACAACTTAGGAAAGAAAGAGAAATCTTATTAGTCCTCCACTGGAAGCTCAAGCATTTCTGTACTGTTTTAAAAACGAAAGACTTAAGTTCTCTATTGAATAGTAGGTCAAAATGCTGGCCACTTTTCCAAAGGCTTTCTGTGCTCTGACATCAAAATAGCATAATGTATAGCTTGATGACTATAAATCATGAGTCACACAAAAGTTTCTGCAATTGCTAAGATCCCTCCAGAAACCACTGCGAAGACAACTTGTACATAAAGTGATCTGACCTCGTTAATGTAGTCTGGTAAATATTTAGTACAAAAATGGTTAGAAGCGCAGGACAAGAAATTTCTCCTCTTTATACTATGTCTCCCTAGGAAATACAATTCTACAATTAGCATTTTTCCACTTTGCTACAAGGCTATGATTCAAAAGAAAAGAAAAACAACCAAACAAAACCCAACTGTAACTAGAAATGAAGGATAAGGAAAATAATGCATGGGTAATTTGTTGCAGTTTTCTTGTCATCTTTATCAAGATGGACAGTCAAGGAGAATCATACCTTCACCATCTACTTCTTGCATAAGGAGAGAAATACTTTAACACGACTTTATATAAAGATGCCAGCTTACACGTTCTGCTCCAGGGCCATCAGCAGAAAAAGAACAAAGATACAGAGAAAAAAGACTACAGGAAGCACTGGAAAAATAGCCATGAATAGAGCAAGCTAGTTTAAAAAATGGGATGAGGAATGAAAAAACAAGTTAAAGATAGCACAAAAAGAATTACCAGAATAGGTCAATGACATTTTTTCTTCCACAACTATGTCTACCAAAAAACAAACAGATTAAGCACATTTCTGGAAGACAGACAAAACCCATGTAGAACCTAATTAGAGCTCCTAATCAATGCATAATCCTGCTTTGGAAGGGCATGTGCCTGCTGAGTTTCAGGCAACAGAGCTTCTTTGTTTCTCTTTGAGAGAAGACTACTTTGCAAGTTTCCCAAGGGCTTTTTCAGAAATTAGGATCTACCAGTTCTCAAGTTATATATTGGTAACACCTTAAATAAATAAATACAGAGGAAGGTGGTATACATCTTGAATAAGTATTTCGGAGAAGAAGGAAAAGGGGAAAAGAGATAGGGTATTCAACAGTAACTGTATGTAGGCACAATTAACAGATTTCTCTGGGTTCTAGAAGCCATCAACGGTGTCCAGAAGATGATTCAGAGTAACAGATGGATTAATACAAAGATCTTCCCAAGAGAGCTGAGGGATTTAACAGAGTTTAAAGAAGGTTTAATTCAATGAAGTTGCCAAACACCCAGGTACCTTGTAATAAAAATGATCTCAAAAAATAACCTCCATCAACATACATTATTTTGGTGGTTATAAACCCCTGGCCTACAGCATTTCCACCACAGTACACAATGACGGAGAGAGCTGCCTCACACTTGCAGCTGCTCTGAAATAATTTTATTAATAGTCAACACTAGTGTAAGCTCAAAAATTTAACACTGCAGTAAAATATCAAGTACCATATGTAAACACTTCCTATATGAACTGGTGCAAGAGATTCTTGTTCTCATTTTTAAAACTCAGACTTGTATTACAGTAAAAACTTTCAGTGGCACAAGACCATTAAAATGCATACCAGAATTTACGTAAGGACTGCTCAACATAATTAATTCTTTATTCAGCTTGTGAATAAGCTACTGAAATTGCCAGTACTAGACATATGGGACAGTGGAAAACAGTTTTTGTTTTCTTTTTTGTTAGTACAACTATATCAATATAGTTACTATGGTTCCCAGGAAAGCCAGGGTAGTCAAAGAATCAAAGTAGTCAAAGTCAAGGAATCAAAAGATTCTCTTTTGTTTTCCACTGTCATATTCTGCTACACCGAGTTTCTGCTTACTTTATTCTCATCCTACCTGCAGGTGAACATACTCACTCGCAGTTCTACAGAGGTTTATTTAAGGGTGGTCTGCTGCAATACCATTTTTCCCTGGCTGCGTGTTCTCATTCCATCACTTCTGTCAGTGCTAAAACGGAACTGGCTCCCTAGCAAGGCAGCTAATCTCAGGTTCAGTTCTCCACCAAATGGACTCGCTGCACAGTCAGATGAAGGCCAGTACTCTCTGATGCAAAACAGGAAGAAGGAACAGCAAATCATGAAGGAATGGCAGGACTGCAGCCAGCCCTTGGTCCACACTATCATGGAAACATTAAGTCTGCTTCACACTACTAAAAATAACAATCACCTCTCCTCCATATGAAAAAGTTTACCACATGTAACCTCACAGTCACCCCCAAAGAAGTTTGGCTGCTTCATTACCCTACCAACAGCGCTTCCCTTTTGGTCATTCACATGATGTGCACTGAGAGACTTGCATGTGAACTGACAAAAAGATGTCATGCAGGAATTCCCTAAAAAGCTTTTGAGGGCAGCAGTGTCCATTTTCCGCTACTGTATCACTTACTCATTTCATAACTTTAATTGAACAAGCAGCAAACAATAGATTGCACAGCATGACCAACATTTCAACAGGGAGACTATAGAAGGCGGCACTATATTCTCACTTGCGAAAGCAAAAATGTAAAACCAGCACACCATGCAGGAATGAATTAGAAAGAGCTATTCAAGGAAGTCAAACTTGCATGCAGAATTTATTGTGGCTTTTTAGATGGCTAAAATAAAAATGAAAATGAAATCTTCTAGTGTCTTTCAAATTTCAAGCTTTTGCTAGTCTTAGCTACAGGGCAACAAATTATGTACAGCGTTACTTTAATATCTGCTTTTATTTTTTACTAAAGCACAATTAAAAATCTTTAAATTAAAATTCTTTCTACTGTATCAGGTTTTTGTTATGGAATTCACAGCACACAAAGTTCTCAGGGTAAAAATGAAGACATCCTTTGGTTTAAGCAGTTGAAAATAAACCACAGTGGAAATTTACAACTACACTTATATGGAAAATATTAGAAATTTACTTAGTTAATAAAGAAGCCCCACCTCATCACACTTGCTGAAGGCAGTCGTTGGGAAAAAAATGCTTTTAACCTATCCAACAGAAAAATAAAACATTCTGCCCAATACTATTACCCCTTCATTATATTCTCTCCTGTTATATAAAGAAAATGTGTTGTATATAGAAGTGACTGAAAATAGAAATATCATCAAAATAACATCTCTGGTAACAGGGAGTAAACAGAAGGAACACAGTTAGTGAGTACTTACATACCAAGCATCGCTATAAAGAACATTCCAATTTGTAAAAATCATGCAGTTTACAGCACATTAAACCAGATTAAACACTAGAATGTCGTTTTCTGCTGCTGTTTTGATAAGGAGTATAGCAAGCATTTGGGAGAAGAAAGTCTGAGAGTAAAGCCCTTGCATGTTAGCTGGACTATCACAGAAAAGACTCACTTCTTTAGCAAAGCAAGCCATTCAGTGCAACCACAAAACGCTGCCACTGTGTTTTTCTAACATCTCTTCACGATTTAAAGCAACAGATACCGAAGAAGAGATTGTATCCCATTTAACACAGACATTTTTGGGTCATATACATTTGTTGTAGCTGTCTGCATTACATCTTCATACAAAGCTTTCCTGGTATTTTTGTTGGCATACTATGTTTCACGACACTGAACATAAAGAAGAGTATCATGCTCCATGAAGCTTGCAGTGAAGAGTTTGTTATCTGATTCTTTTATTCAATGATTTTTTTCTTCATAGCAAAAAGATGGCTAACATTACCTTCAAGGTGAAAATGAAATCCTACTTCCCCAGATTTCCTTCCGCTATTTATTCTTAATTCCTCTGTCTTCTACTATACAGAATATAATAATCCTTTGTTTTATAAGTAGTGTATGTTATCTGTTTCAATCTTTTGACATTAAAAAAATATTCTTAAGGTTCTTCCCAGTCCCATCTTTTGTCACAGCTGATACTGAAGGCAGCCATCATCAGCACAGGTTTTCCCCATTTTCTCCATTATCTAGAATTAAGTTGCAACTTGGTTAGGCTGTTTTTATTGCACTACAAGTAAAGCAAAATACAAGTTCTTACAGTGTTAAGTTGCTTATTTTCCTGGGAAAACAGCCAGTATTTATCGTACTGCCCTGGTTAACACATCTTCTAAGCATTCTGTTCGCTGTTCCTACTTTTACTTTTCTAGTAGTGCCTTGCGCTCAACCTTACCAGCCCCTCAGGCCAAAGTAAATTCACCCAATAGTAAAACCTTAACTCAAGAAGATTTAATCAATCACTTTCAGCAACTGCTTCAGCCTCTTGGGCAATTTTCAGGTATTTCCACAGCTGTTCACATTCTGATTTTTACTAGTCTAGTATTTGTTAAGCATAGCTATTTTCTCTCTGATGTTTATGAAAATGCTTAGAGGCTGGAGTGTATGCTTTACTTCCTTTATTTCAGTTTCACTTATTTGGCCTTCCAAACAGCTTGCTGGAAACAGACTAGAGTCATAGCAGCAGCTGTGATGTGGTTAAAGGACAGTAACATCACTTAACATTTGAGGCTTTATAGCTCTACAAAGTTGGTTTAGGTTTTTTTTGTTTTGGTTTGGTTTTTTTTTTTTAATTTGACCTAAAGACTGGCAAAATTAATTTCCAACTTCAGCTCCTCCATACAGCAAGAATTATCCAAACTTTCCTCTATTATTATATGGCTTATTAGTTTTTTGCAGCTTGGACTCTCTATGAATTTATGTTATAGATCACCTTGGTTTCGAAATTATGTTCTCTAACATCTTTATTTTGCATCTTTTCCTTATTCCAGTTTTAAATTCCTCAGCTACCACACTGAAACATTTATTACTAAACAGAATGAAATGCTTGGGAACAGTATCAAAGACTGATGGTAATTGTTGTCCAACGCATAAAGCTGCTACAAAATACACAAAAATGACCATTGGTTATTTTGTTCATTCCCACCTACTTTAAGTCATAATGTTATTCCATATTAAGTAATAATTATATTATCTTTTGTATCGCATGGGTTTCTCTGTATTTGAATTAACCTTAAAAAAATCATTGCCATTGACATTCACCTACTCTAAAGATTTTGATGTTATGAAATCAATATTGCTACAAAGTTTATTTTAATTAAGCTCAATGACTTTTTTGTTTAAATAATGATGCTTTCCCCCATACCATACAGCTAAGTTTAAGGATATTCAAGACTGAAACATCTAAAATAACTATTACAGCCAAGAACTAAATGTACTAACAAAATTAAACAATCTTCTAGTGAAACATTATCTCCTACACATCACAATCTTAAAATTCCATTATCATAGTGGCAAATGATATACACAGTTTGACAGGGAGCATCACTCACTAATACTATGTTGCAGTTATCTTCAGATGAGATGAAGGCAGCAGCCAAGTAAAACTACAGCTGCCCCGATGCAGGAAGAGCAATACAAGGAATTTGAAAAACACTGATTCCAGACCAAATTAGAATAATTAACTAGAAGACAGAAGTATGATCTTTTCCTCAGAAAGGAAGAACGTGGAGTCAAAGGAAAAAGGGCTAAAAATTATTTGCCTGAAATTTGCATTTTGTTGTATGTGCCTCATCCTATATAAAGACAGTTAGTATAAAGGTGAATTAGTAATTAAGGAGACCTGGACATCTATACAACGAAAGGAATATCTAGAAAACACATTCAGCTAGAATAGTTTATTCAACACTTCTTAGAACATGTACAAGGCTTACATATTTCTAGGAGAGGCATTCAGCCCTACTGCCCAGGACCTCAAAGAATAATTCCAAACCCTTAATGATACCGTAACTTGGTATGCTATACTTAGTTATTGCGTATGTCCCCTTACACAGGCTCTGCATTTTTTTCTTACGTTCTGCAGTGCACAATCCAGAGGATCTTTTGTCTTTCCTTTGCAAGAGGACTATCCTTACTGAACTCTTGCAAATAGCAAATACACTCTCAAAGTTCTCACAATGAAGAGAGATCAATAACCTGTAGGATTCACTTTAGGAAAAGGCATAAGGACCGTACAGCTCAATGTAATCCCCAAAGCCTGCAGACTGCTTTATTCTTCCTGTTTTCCTTCAGAGAAAAACATGAAAGAAGCAGTACCATATAATCTTGCAGGTCCAGACAATGACCAGTATCACTGAGCTACGGGAAAAGGAAAATAATTAATCCTCTAGAACTTGACGTATAGACAAAATAAAAGTTTCATATATAAATGTATATTAAATACAACATAATAATAATTAAAAAAAACACTTTTGGTCTTTTTCCTTACAGAGAAAAAAATGGCTTGTTCAGCCAGTCTGCCTCAAGTTGTCCTTTTTTTTTTTTCTGAAGATAAACTGCTTGACTATACCATCTTGGTGAAAATCCAAGAGCAAGTGGCAAGAGAAATTTATAATTCACATCCACAAGGAAAAAAAAAAATCACTAGTGATCCAGATTCATAAAGATGAGAAGAAACATACTTTAGTACTGAAATAGTCTCTGTTCACCCAAGTACCTTCAAACAGAAATCCATTTTAGAAATGTGTCTATTTGTACACTGTTGCTAGAAAATGTAATTAGGCTTTTTAATATCTTGGGTATAAAAATAACTGATTATTCCAAGAAATTAGTAATTCATTCCTATCTCTAATACTAGCTTGCTTTTCTGAAATGCGTATTAGAAAACCAAAGCATTGCCACTATTTGGCAAGAATGAGACTGAATCTTCTCTCCTACATGATCCCAAATTTTATTCGGGTTCAATGGAGATAAAACAGAAATACATTAATATCTTTTTATCAATTTAATCCTCTGACATTTATTTGCAAAACAGTAACAGTTGCAGGTGTTCTATCTCGTGACAGGGAATTTCCAATTTTCCATTCATATATTTTAGAGCATCTTTTGCATCCAGTATTCACAGTTTCCTCCATCTTATAACTAGCTAGGATTTCTTTTTATCCTCATGCTTACCCCGATTATTTAAAGGTTTATGGCTTCCTTCATAGAAGTTTTCAATTCATATCTTTCTATCCTAAAACAGAATTTTTCAATTTCAAACTGCCTGAAACTGTAATTTGATTAAAGAGCCATTTTTTATACTAATTGAACAGATGCAATAGGCAGTACAAAAAAGTTCACTTAATGTCGTGGTTTAACCACATGGTTTAACCATTCATTAGTATGTACTACACATGCCTGCTTCAATGAGGCATAATTTTCAGAAATGAGACACAACAGACCTTTAAATCTTGTGCATGTAATAAGCACCATCCAGACCTCTAACGCCTACACATAATATATAAAGATGTTAATGAAGGGAACTGACAAAGTGTTTTTCAACTGATACTATATTTGGACAATAGTTAGCCCTGTGGTGTTGGTTTTTCTTCTACAGGGGAAAAAGAAAATTCTGTAATCGGTATTATAGAGCTCACCCAACTATTAAGTTACTAAATGAGGCCGAACATTTTCAAGACAAAGAGCTGGCTGACACCATCACAATGAAAAACTACTAATGTATTCAGTTTTTTTGAAGGCTCAAAACACACCCATCCACCAGTTCCAGAAACCAAGCATAACAAACATACACAAGAGTATACACATTATTACTTCAGGCATACTGGGGCTTTGTGACCTGTCAGGTCATCTCGAACATGACCCTTCAGTCATATTATTCAGCAATAAGAGGGAGGCAGAAGAATCAACAGAGGTTTGGAAAAAATTCGTGTCGCATGGAAGTTTGAGTTGTGTATTTTTTAAACTATGTGCTGCCCAGTAGTTAGAGAATGAACATAAGCGTTTCAAGTTTTGCCCACTTAAAAAGACTTTTTCTTATTACCATTTCTAATTCTGACTATAAACTCAATCCTAATGTGGTCAAGATCTCTTTAGTTAATGAATAAAGTCTTTTACTTTCAGAGATTGTCAATGTGCAATGTGAAGAGGTCTAAATTACATTTTTTTTCCATACCACCTGCTTCATATTTTAACGTATTTTGTTAAATCAGAAATTAAGTCACCCTCCTGATCTTTGGTAACTTTAAAAAATGTGTTCTGAATAAATATGCTTATACTGCATGTGTCACCACAAGTTTCCTCACAGCCAGCATCTATTAACATTCACTAGGAACCCAAAATCACTAGGTCATCTTAATACCACCTGCTACTTTCTTTCACAAGATCATCTCAATTTTTCCTCCTAATACAGAAAACTTTTTGCTCCACTGAAAAAGATACAATTTATTTTATCATTTTATAATGGCACAAAAGTAGTGGGAAAAATCAGCACGAGATTAAGTTAATGGCATGGGATGCACTATACAGCCACGCTGAGTCACCTCACTTGGGAGTGAGAATACAGAGCAGACCTAAGAGAAGGTCTCTCAAAGGGTAATTCTGGTCCCTGCAAAAGCCTTTAAGTCATCTGGCTGGGCAGAAGACAGTTTATATCATCAGGAAATGAGAAAAACAACCCATTTTCCAGTTTCACTATGATTATTTTTCCCCCAGTATACTGACGACAAAGTTTTTTGATACTGTGTTCCTGAAGGGTTTTGTTCTTTTTGAAGGATGTTTAATATGATGATCTAGAAAACATGCTTTCTTTTCTAATAGTATCAGAATAATCTCAAAGCAAAACAAAAAAGCATGTTATATTTCCGCAGCCTTGAAGGGAAGCATCCTTATACTGAAAGAAGGCGACAAAGCTAGTGTTTGATAAGAATTTCCTGCGTCTGCATCTAAAACAGGCCAAAAAAACCCCAAACAACCCACCTCAAAAATATTATTCTGTTCTGAGGAATAATTCAATCCTGGATAAGACATTTTGAAGATCACTAGAGTATTACAGAATAATATCTAAACTTCATTTTAGGATGCTGCTCTGCTGGCTTACTCTTACTGCTGCAGTATTAATTGTATTTCATAAGGAACTTCTGGAATGGAAATCCAAGACTTGCATACAAATACTTACTGCTGGTATCAGCAGCTTTTTTACTTCTTCAACAGCCCTCTTCAGTTTTATTTCCGCTCTGTTCTGAGCATCCTCCACAGTGATAAGTACATGTAAATCTTCATTCAGGTGTTCCCAGTTGGGCTTGCCTCGGTTCTGTTCTTCCTAAAATAAATTAAAACATGGAAGTTATGAAGCACTGTTACATTCTGTATGAAATAATCACATAAACAGTAGACAAACTCAGTTCTGTGAATAGCACTAACTGTACTTTCAGAAAGACGGGAAAAGACTTCTTCATACTGTGAGACTTGTTTTATGTGGTTACTTAACAAGAACTTAACCTTCAAAATATCTTTTTGGGGATTTTGTTTGTGTTTTGGAATCTCATACTTTTTTTGATTTTTAAAGACTACAAAACAAATGTGATTTTTTAGAGTATCTTTCCCAACCAAACTAACGAACAAGACAAAAGTACTACAAACACAGTATTGCTTTCAATATTCTTTGGAGCCTTTCAAGGGTTAAATGGATAAAACATACAGGTGGTTAAGCAATGTAATATTTTCAAGAAAAGTGAAACAGACACCATAGATAGAGACTCCATCTGAATCATTCCAAGGGACAAATAAAGAGAAGCAATTCTTCAGTGTTAAAAATCGCTTTTAGATACTCATGAAGAAAAGGCTCAGGAATCAAACGTTCCAAAAAGAATAGAAGTTGCAAGTTTCAAAGCAGAGCTACATGTACTGGATGAAGGGCAGAGAGGAGGAGATAACAAGGCTTTAATATTGAAGTCACAGAAGAGCATCTAACAAGACAGTCACCGTTACACAGGTACTCTGTTACATCGATGGCATTAATAATCCCAAAGACAAATCTTAGTAATGTTTTCAGAAAAGGAGGGCATGCTAAACAAAACATTTCTGAATTTCCAAATTTCACACTATTTAAAATGTAATAAAATCAGTAAAAACATAGGAGGGAGGAGAATCAAAACTTTAGTAAATTAGAAAAGTTTATTATAACTTTTGAATCTAAATAAAAACCTGCATACACAAAACACACTTATTTAAAACTTTAAATCTTGAGCATAGTAAAAGAGCCTTCTATTTGTAAGACAAACACTTGTGGCTTAACCACAATTCATATTTAAAAAAATTAAGGCAGGCACAGTTAATTGGAAATATGTGTTTTTCCCCAAATTTCATTAAAATTCTTCCAGGAAATTAGACATGCAGAGGAAATGTTTGAAGATTTAATACCAACAAATACTTGCAGTACTTTATATTCATATATGTACCTGAGGGAGCACTGTTCCTTAGAATGTTCTATCTTTAATTTATCTGCTTTAAGTCTGAAATGTTTTGTGAAATAGACAAGGATTTCCCCCCCAAAAAATGGGGAAAAAAAATTGAATCATGAGAGATGTATGGAAAATTTATGTAAAATAATCAGTGCTGTGAAGGAAATGTCTTTTCACTATTCTTCATGTTACATGTGCACATACACATTACTCCACACTATCAGCTACAGTGATTTTTTTTTTCGCTGTTATCTTAGCCAACTTTCTAAGCAATGGTGGCTATGAAAATATCTCTGAATTTCAGAAGCTGAAAAGAGAGAAAAATAACCCTCATTTATAAAACAGAACCTGACAAAGTGCAGCTGAGTTATAACATGTTCTCTGCTATAATATAAACTTTGAAAGAACTATCTACCACAAGGTATGTGCAGCTTATTTCACTCAGTCATGATCAAAACTCCACTATTACTATTTAAACAATTTATTTTTTTTTTAATCCAAACCAGGAGTGAGTTATTTTCTTTTAAGATGGTCACAAGCTATATTAATATGAGGTAGCACAAAGCATTATGTTACAGGTATGATGAATGAGAGAAGGTTCCTAAACCAGCAGAGGGCAGAGCAAGAAACCGGCGGCTACCTCTTCTCGCATGACTGGTGGTGAGCTGGCACAAGGCTGGAATGGGAAAGGAACCAGTTACACTAACACACGAGATGCACGATAACCTGCACAACTACAGTACCACAGGGGAAAAAAACCAGAAAGGCAAGAGGGACAAATGACAAGGGAAGATGTCCCTAAGTAAAACAGAAAGGTCTGTTCCTAAAAGAGAAGAAATGCATAAATGCACTTTTAGCCACCATGCAATTAAGTGGCATGCTTATACATAGTGTGGGCAAACACAAAGGGGCCTTACTGCACTGCATTGATTTCTCTCATAATGAAAATAATATGGTGCAGTGTGTCAAAAACTTGGAATATTTGGAGGACTTACCACCTGTCAGCAACGAAAAATAAAATGCGCATTGTTACATTGCTACATACATACAGTGGATGTATGCCTGACTTGTAACTTTTGGAACACAGAAAAATACTTTGTTATATAAAAAAAAATATGGTCCCCTGCCTCTCTGTTATTTGGTATTTAAATATTTCAGATTAATGTAATCTCATCTATTGGTGCTATACTTCAAATTATTCCATTGCAGCAGGAGGATTTTCTTCTGCAGTTTTAAAAAAAAAAAGATGTACACGGGTCCATAAACAGATACTGTAGATTTTTTTTTCCACATGCCCTGATTTACTTTTAGGTGGAACACATTGTGTGCAATAATCATATATATTATTATGGTCAGACCTCACAGCACAAACAAACATGCAAATACTTATCAGTAAGATAACTGAACTAGTATATGACTATATACGCTCTTCTATGGTCATGAAGTACATTAATAAAAGTCCTGAAGAATAAAAGTCCACAGAATATGTTTTGAAAAAAAAAACAATTAGTCAAATAAACAAGAGAATAGAGTTTGGAATGAGCTTCCAATTTCTTCTGTTCTACCTCAACGGACTGGGGTTTCAAATTTCTCCACTGCTTCCATTCTGTCCCATGAGGTTGCTTTCTTAGGGGGTTAATAGTCTTGCAAGACATTTCTTTTTTTTATTGAAAACACTAGTTGAATGCTATACCAATATGTATGTTT
This sequence comes from Phaethon lepturus, assembly GCF_000687285.1. NCBI lineage: Eukaryota > Metazoa > Chordata > Aves > Phaethontiformes > Phaethontidae > Phaethon > Phaethon lepturus. The sequence goes on along the minus strand of NW_010548112.1, from coordinate 107,912 downwards.
GATTATTTGTTTCTTTGTTTTCACCAAAAGCAGGGAATTCAGATATACACTAGGTGATTCATTCAAACAGAAAGTCAGATGCAAAATAAAAGACAGAGCTGGGCTCCTGGGAGGAACGCTAATGTACAACCTCTTGCCATTAAAAGCTGCAATTTTTTATACTCCTCATTCTTCCTAAAAGGATGGTCTGGAAAAACATATTTCCCCCAAGTAAAATCTTTACTTAAATTGAACTAGTCCTCTGCGGAATAAGTCTTGAAAACATCTTTTCCCAACCCTGTTATTAAAGAAAAGACTGAATAGGTAAATTGAATAGATCTGGAATTCAAGTTGGAAGGTGTCCAACTTCCAGAGTCAACCCAAGCATATCGCTGAGGACCAGGTTTTAAATATTACCAAGGATGGAGACTCCACCACCTCTCCAGGCGACCCGTTCAGTATTCAGCAAGTGTTCAGTCACAATAAAAAAGGCTTTTTCTTATATTTACATGTAATATCTTTTATTTCAGTGTGCACATTGCATTTTGTCCTTCAACAACTGTTGAGCAATTCAGCCTGGTTGCCAGGTCTACCTACAAAAAAGCAGCAAGGAGTAACAAATTGCCTTAACAGTTATTTTGGGCAAAAAACATTTGTTACCACAGGAGGGAGGGTATGCACACAGAAGAAAGAAACAGCACTAAGAAAACCTGAATAAAAGACTCAGGGAAGAAGCAATTCAATGGCATATATTCAAAATTATATTACATACACAAGAAGTAATTTACAGCATGAAGTTTTCCTGCATCCCAGAGATTGTTTATGGAAGAATTATACAGGAAAAATGGAGGCAGTGAAGATGCAGGAAACTACCAAGTAAAATGATTTATGCCACAACCCTGGGGAACAACAATATTAGAAAAGCTTAATTACAACCAAACTATCTTGTCTGCTAAATTAAAGAACGTTAAGAGCAACATAACTGGCAGATGAAATTTCAGCGTGCTGCTTGTTTGGCAGAAATTTCAGTATCCTTAAATATAGCCTAATTCTGTAAACAGATTTTGCTTTCATTCTGTTGCCTCTGCGCATACACTCATTATTCTCAGGGCACCTACACACAATAATGGACTTGAAGAATCTACTCAGTATTTTTCTTGCTATCAAGATCAATGGATCAGGTAATTTAAAAAAAATTCTTGCTATAACTTCTCAAAATCTAGTTGCAGAAAAATAAGAGTAACATAATTACAGATCTTTATCTGTTTTTTTATTTATTTATTTATTTATTTTCTTGGGGACAGAATTAGGGTGAGTCAAAAAGCAGGCAGAGGATGACTTGCATCTATACAGCCAAGCTTTAATATTAAAAAAGTTGCTCCAGGAGGAGAAATACTGAAGTCCAGCTCCCTGTGCATTTGTGTCCTATGTCACCCTATGACAGTACTTCCAAGTTGTCATCTTGTACCTCCTGCATCCCAGTCCTTTAAGGCCACTTCTATCTGCATCTTCATATCCCATCCCAAAGCTTTCTTATTAATACCTTAACTATTGATTTAACAAGAAAGAGGCAGTAGCTTACTAGCTTTCTCTAAGTTACACAAAGCAGACGACAGTACACCCCTCGACTAGAGGAATTGTTAGGCCTCTCTATCTAGCCAATAATTTTAAAAAAACTTTAAACCCAAAGGAAAGAAAAGCCTGTCAAGCTTGACTGGAATTGTTCAAATGACTCAAATGCTGAAAGCGGAAAATATTTTCAGAAAGCAAGCCATCACAAAATATTTCATCAAGAACTTTTAAAAAAATCTCAAACTTTATTTCTCACCACAAAGGTCTAAAGACCTTCACCATATATCCGACGGACTAAAAATAAGTTGATGAATTAAAAACTGGTGAAGTAGAATTCAGTCATTTCCAGCTGTCAGAATATCATTAGAGGAAGATGAAATAAACACTGAAAAGAAATACGTTCCTAGTACCTGTTTATATGCAGGCAGGGACATATTAGTTAGACAATAAAGAACGAACGAATGCAATGTGGTAAGAGTGGAAGGAAGTTTTCTACATGTAGAAAACTTCTACATGTTTTTGTTTGTTTGTTTGTTTTTTCAGAAAGCTACGGCTTGCAGTATGAAAAAAAAGTACAACTCCCATCCTATGCACTTTTTCCACTCTAACTCATACAATTTCCAGTAATGTTGGCCACTAGAAAATACAACCATAGCTCAATACCAACAGCAGGGGCCTTTTAAAGAAATAAAGTCACTGGCTCAAGGAGATGTTGAGAATGAACTTTAGTATCCTGACTCATCTCGAAGTGATAGGTTATTAAATTCTGTTTTCACCAACCTATTACAACAAGCTGCTCTCCCTAATGAATGACAAAAAACACAGAAAAGTTGGAGTAAAAGGGAAGAAATGTTTTCACATAATGTCAAATTGAATGCTAAAATTAAAAAGCATCAGAACAGCTTTAGTTCTTTAAACCATGCAAAGGTTTAACTCAAGTACATTCTAAGAACGTTAATTAAAATTATCCTAAGATATAAGAAACATATAATCACTCATAGCCACTTCTCACAGTTAAATGGAGGAGGTACGATGTGGAGAGGAAAAAATTCAGCTATTTAGTAAAATTACCACAATATATTTTTGTCTTAATAAACTGTGCTATAGGTATATTACAATTGACAGTAGTTCTAAGTGAATTTTCTTTTCATAATTAAAACATTCACACATACATATCAAAGTTTATAAAACAATTGGAAGACCAGTTTAACAGAAGCTATGTGAATTTTTAGAAAAGTTAACATGTTGATTTAAAGCAATTTTGAAACAGAAGTTAAATTTAACTAAAGAGTGATAAATTAGAAAGGTCATTGTAAGCAAATTCTAGCCCTGCTCTACTCTAAGTATTTTTAAATAAGAGTTGGTATGTATTGCGGCCATGCAACAGTATCAAGTCTGAGTTAATGAGTCTGAGAGAAACATTACTCAACCATTCAACACGGATTACACCTTACTTAACGTTTTGTCAACACAGTTGAGCTGGTAAAACCAAGCCAGAGCAATCTAAGAAGAATGCTCTTTTGCCTAAACTAAGTCACTACTCCCAACCTTTCACGGGTCACAAGAGTTGTCCATCTTGTGTTGTTCCATGTAACTTTCGTTCTCGTAACTGTTTTTTCTGCCAACCGGAGTTACATAATTTTATTTTGAAGTTTTTGGTGTCTCTGCTCGGAGATAGTTGAAAATAAAACATTTGGAAGACAGAGGATTTTTGTAGCATATTGTGCAAGGAATAACCGTAGAAGTCTCAGATATACAAAGAACTCCACATCAGCTCATACATATTCATGAGAGCTCTATCCCTAATGAAACAAAAATCATTTGACTCATCTCTTACTATTGTCTTATTGTATCCTTTTGTGACCAGTCTAACAACTTCAAAAGGTTCACTTCCCTTATCAGGCAGTCCTTATTCCTCCACTGGGACTGGCCCCAGTACCACACCAGCCTTTCAGTGAGCCAAGCCAACATGCTGATGCAGCAAAACCACACACCCTTCTACCCCATTTTCTGCTGGACAAATGAGTTGAATAAGATCGTTAAGGGGCTACCGAGTGCCAACACAAGGTCAGTGCAGTAACTGGGAAAGGGAGAAGATGAGGGACCATATTTTAACATGTAACTGCCACTTCATGACTGGCTCACCATGTCTCATGAAACTATCCAAAGTGAAATCTAATTATGCAGGTGCCAGGGACAGAACACACAGTTATCTTCGTTAGCTGACATGAAGCAACTTGTTCATCTACGTAAGAGCTAGGAATTAAAAGCTACTGCATAGTAACAATTGTAAATACAAACATGGAGTTTTCTCCTTCCCTTTTTGTTAGTGAATCTAAGTCTTGACAAGACTGACACATGAAAAACAAACACACCCCCCCCGCCCTGAAAAACACACCCACCCACTCCCCATATTCACAGGTGTATTCACATGATATACTCCTGACACTAACATTTCAGTAAAAGTTGTTACTTTAGAAGAGGACTGCAAACAAAACAAGTGCTTAGGTATGTAGCAAAAAAGGAGGTTTTTATCAGATGAAACTCCAAACCAGCCTTGCAGAAAACCAGTTTAAAATCATGTACTAATTACAGTATCTGTTTGAACAACAGAAGTAATTTTATAACACCAAGCATCGGAACACACTGATTGTCCTAACCCCTGCTGATAAACTGCTTTAATTGTGCAGTTACAGTCAGGCAAATTAACACAGACTTTTGCTCCTACTGAGCTTCTAATGGTAGCAGTTCACAAGCAGAAAGCTGGTGAGAAAAAAAATGTAAGGAAAGAAATGCTGAAGGAATAGCACCTGGTCAGGGAGAACACTGTAGCTTACTTCACATTTAGAATTTCTGATCGAAGTTTTCTCCTATGGAAGCAACAGATCAATTGCTTAAACTAACAGTGACAATACTTACTGTTTTGAATGTCAGGCAAGTTCGGGTTATTTAGTATGTCTTTAATTAGCCATTATTATTGTATACTAAGCCCCTTTCAAGACAATTCTGGACAAAGAAGTGGGTGTCTTCCAGCTCACATTAAACTAGACAGTAGCTGTCAATGTCAAAGGGCATTATCTAAAAAAATCTTTTTAAAACTATTCTGAAAAAATCTGATGGCATGAAAAAATCTAATGTCAAACGCACAGAAGCGGATTCTGTTCTTTGTTTCGGAGCCTCAACACAGACTTTGTGCTCAAGAAACTTCAAACCAAGTGGCGCCCCAAGTTCAGATCTGCCCTGCAGCCAAAACGGTTCCCACATGCATGAAACACCATGCTGGTTCTTTCTACATCTGTGGCCTCACTGATAACCGAGGTCGTCACCGCCCAAGCCAGCGCGCTCACATCCCCTGCTCTGCACGGTTATAGCAGGCCAGCGAACTGCTCCGGAGGGTGCAGCCGGCAGAAACTCCCCGTCGCAAAGGGCAAGTGTCTGTGAAATAGGCAACAGGACTGCGACTCTCCAGGATTTTCTTCTTGCACATTTGTTTCAAGTCGTGCCAGTCTGAAAAACAGGAGCTATCATTTGTGGAACGAGCTGTCTTGCCAAGTGCTATCGGAACCCAGGAGCCCGTTAAGACTGAATATTTCACTGGTTTGGGATGAAAATAAAAAAGTTTTGTATGCACCAGTATCCTCAGGGAATAAATGAGAATTTAGCACATGAAATGCACAGCATAAACACAATACCTGGATATATTTGTTAGAGATGAATGCAATCGTTAATACTGATACTTAAAATTACCGTGAGGTGTCAAACTTTACCTAGTCAGAGGAGTGAGGCTGTTAATTTCTCTGACTTAGGACTATAGGTAACAGTTTTATCATTTTAACTTTACCAGTATTCCTGAAGTAGTAAACTTCATATGAAGACAGAGTTATGCTTATATCCAAGTATAATTTTATTCCCCTACAGAAAAGGGAATAAGCAGTACAAGGCATTTCACAATACTGTGATTATTTTCACACATTGACCACTGTTAATGTAGTAAACAAATACCAAATTCCCTTGAAAGAAAATGAAATACCAATAAAACCTGAATGCAAGAGTCGTCTTGACTCAGGATTACCTTCAGATGGCTTTTTGAAGGGAAGTACCTCCATATTCTGAATCTCAAGGTACAAAGGACATTTTTAACTGAAGGCTTAGATCAACAAAACCTAATCTGTGACAGCAGACACATTCCTCAGAGCATTCTCTAATCATGAAATACAGACAGTAAGTTTATTTAAACTCATGACTCAAAGTCCATTCATTAGCAGTCACTAATGAAATTAACTTCAAAATAACATGCAACCGTTCTAACATAACTTCTGCATAAACCTATCTGCCTCTAAGTTTATGAGCATTATTAATCAGTGTAGAGCTGATTCTGCTACTCAGCTTTAGACAAAGGCTAACAAAACTAAGTATTCTTTCATCTACCTTAGTATCAAGCAGCACCTACATACTGCGCACTTCTATACACACAGATATTAAATTACTCAGTTTACAGTCTTAAGATACTTTAGAAGTTTTATTTTACCAATCATTAAGAGGTTGTTGAAAACAAAACAGAAAATATATCCAGAATAGACCAGTTTTTATTAATTATTCCCCCTCCATGACCCAAAAGGTATTTCTTAAAGTAGGATCAACATGTAAGTAACAACATCATCACATTTCACTACATAATACTATTAAATTTACGCTTTTAATTACATGAAGATTTATGTAGTAAAAAGTACTGTGTATTTTGTTTTTACTTAAGCAATATTCTAGTTGTATTATAGGTTAATTTACCATTGTATTTCTATCCAGGAGGAAGACTAGTACATCGAGGTACTAGCCTTGCTAACATATGCCTCTGTATTCCTCCCGAAAACTTACCTAGGTGTCTAAAGTATATGCTGAAAGACAAAATAAGTCTTAATTAAACTGAAAGTCTGAGGTCTGTTTTTCATCTGTGATTCTCAAACTAGGAGAGTTGAAAGTGTTTTCATCCAAAAGGACCTAATCTAATATACTTTCCAAAACTAACTCAGGGCATGACAACTTCAAGAAAGTTGGTTTAAGAAAGAAGTTGCAGCTCCAAGATAATGCAACGTTAACAGTGCAACGATTGGTACCCTGGTCCAGAAAATGACAATCAAGGTCCTAGTACCACCTCAGCCAAAAATACATCAACATCACCATGCTGATGTTATAGGAGTACCCTAACATCAGGCCAAAGAAAGGCAGAACAAGGCACCTTCCACTTTGCCCTTTAAGAATGCAGATCATTGCCCAGGAGAGGAGGGGAACACAAAAAAACGCATGAAGTGCTGGAGGCAGCTCTATCCCAATGATAAAGGATGTCACTAGGAGGTGGGCTCCTGTTCTTTTTCTAGGCACCAGAGGCTTCTTGCAGTTCTGAATGACTGAATAGCACTTTGGAAATACAGGTTCTTTTCAACTTCAGGGTAAGCCCTTTAGTTTTTCCTTTTTTCATACATGTGAAACTTTTACTTTCATCTGTGCAGTGAACACAAATGGTGAAAAGTATCATAAGAGCCTGTGGCTTAATGATTTGGGAACTTAGGGGAAATATCTGAGCTGTGGTTTCACATTTCTAAACAGTTTGTTTAAAGAAAAGTGCTACTACTACTCCTCAGCTGTATTTAAGTGTGCATTGGAAGTGTTCATTCATTGGTTTCTCAGTCTTCTAGTCTACACAATATAGTACTCTCGAATATTTCTTTAGAGGTATTTTTAAATAGTTCCAGAAAAACCCAACAAAAAGGAAAAAAAACCCAAACAAAAACCAACCCCAAAACACTGTTCTTGACTGTACTTTGGACTACCATTTAGAGCATACTGAATTTTGAACACTGCAATCAATGCAGTGTTAGTCACTGGCACTTGTAAAAGTAAAAAACATAAAACAAATGATATTTCTGTATTCAGTGTAGAACACGATGAGCTCTTAAGACTGCTGGTATAATTTTACAGTTTTTGAAACACTTTCTTTCCTCTGTTGAAGTACTATCATGTAACCTTCATCAACAGTAACGTCCCCAGGTAATTGTGGCATCTGTCTTTACTGACTGTCAACCATTTTTATTTCTCTACTCCACATTTTATTTCCTCTCTGCCTTGCTTAGATTTGATTGTTGCTTTGCATAGCAAACCTGGTCAACGCATGAACATTCCCCTCAATAATTTGAGCTCAGTGCTAGATTGATCCATTTCTCAGTTAAGCTCATCCTCAAACATCTGTGCTCCAGCTCTTCTATGACAGGTCCACATACAAGTCATGTAGAACAAATCATGAGGGTCAAGAAACAGCAAAATAAAACCGTAATTTTCTTCAGGTGCTACTCCTGCTTAATCTAAGTATGAATTCCAGCAATTTTTACTCATTTATGTTAAAAGTCTAAGAAACAGACAAAGCTACATTAATTCACACATAATTTGTTAAATTTCTTTTTTTTTATAACTAGGAATAAGTGAACTTTTTAGGTTTGTTTTTTTTTTTCTTTATTTCAGACTGAATTTGCAGCACTGTTAAAGAAAAGGAGAAGAAAGAAATACAAAGAGAAAAAATGTAAAAGCTAAGTGACCTTTTGGAGTTATCAGAATAAGTAGAGCTGCTTACACCCTGCATTTTACTGCCAACATATCCACACTTCTAATTTCCTAATCTCAATTTGCCTATTACTTCGAGTCCAATGACTTGGCCTCTACTTGAAAATCCAACCATTGTGCTTTTAGTGTTTCCTCAAGGATGAGGCGCACATATGCTTCATATATATATGAAAAATAAAAGATATTTCAATTAGGGATTGCTCTGCACAATCTTGGTGAAAGTCTTAAGACAGAAAGAAAGACAAAGACAACTTTGTAAAATGACAGTATAGTCACGCCAATCCTTCACTTTTTTTAGTTACAAATAAATTGTGAGCTTGTAAGAGAGAACTACTCCTCCCCATTTTCTCACACTGTTGACGTTTACAATAATATGCAATTACTAACCTCAACATCTTTTCAGAAACCACTTAACACTTAGTAAAAGTGAAATTTCACTCACTCAAATCTTTACACAAAAGTATACAAAGATGTCACTACAGAACATTTTTAACAGAAATTCAGATTAAACATGTTAACGTAACCTCAGTGTGCCAAGAAAATCGAAAAGTACCACCTCTTAACACATAATGTAACAAACAAGTTCCAGATAGTTAAACTCTGCACAGAACTGCCAGCTAAATATAACAAAAATGAAAACTCTTCCCTATTGCCCAACCCCCCCCCCAAGAAACAAATGAAGTAAAAAAGAACAGGTTCATAGTTTTTACCCTTTGTCAGCACAAAAAAGTTGTGACCTCTATGAGTATGAATGGTTACCACTTTCTTTAAATACAGATTACTTGTAATGTAAAATAAAATTATTTTTACAGTGTTGTGTTGTTAGCATTATTTTAGGATATTGTGATCTTTAGGTTTTTACTGTTTGTCAAAGCAACAAAAATAAGAGACTCATGACTCAAACCAAACATACCTAGGTAGTAGTTAAGCTTCGAATAACTTCCCAAGCCATAAAGAAACTGTTATTGCTCAGTGAAGTTTAAAAAAATTAAGAGATAAAACAAACATTCATCATCTCAGGTTTTCATAGATTGGTTCAGAGTCAGGTTGGGGATGGGAAAGGATAGAGAAAGCGGAGTAACTTTAATACTTTAACCAGTGACACTTTGCCAATAGTACTTTACTGCTGGGCTACAAGAATGCAGCAAAATGCAGAAAAGAGGCCATGCACAGAAAAGCAAATCTGTTTTTACTGCCAGGGCCAGGCTCACATGGTTCCAATGCCAGAGCTTTAGCTCCAAACCTGTGTCTTACACTGCTTGGGAATGGGCCTTTCTGTTCTGGATAAATGTGTAACTTAACAATAACTGTGTGTTTTGACAAGAACACACACAGTCAAACTGCACAAGGGGGGCGCGGGGGCACACGTGCATGTGTGCGTGTGTGTTTGTAGCCAGTGTTACAACAGCTCTCATGTATAAGCTGGAGTGCTTTGTAGAATCCTGACCTTAATGAAAAACAGGGTATCAGCATTGACGTGATTACACCTAATATTTTTCTTATTTCCCCTTTCTTATTTCAATCCTTGGGATGAATCTGCCTTAAAGATTTCCTCAAAGATGCATAATGAAGAGCAGGTGCCTGAATCACTCCTGCTTCCTGTAGGTCTGCAGGGATGGCAAGAAGATTCAAGTGCCTAGGCAGTTAAATGCGATCCTGAATAATTAGATTCAAATCACCTCTTATGCCAATAAGAAAATGTAGTGCTAAACACAAACCAAACTTTTCCCGTAAGTGGTTGCCTAAATGAATATTGCCAGCTTTAGACACAACATCTGTGCTTATAACTAGAACACTGATCTTACAGCCTCAGAGAAAGACGCTCTCCCAAATCACAAGTCAGCACTATTCTGAGTTTTCTTGTATAGAAGGGTTTCTTCCACAGACCTCAGTTCAATGACAGCGCTGAAACGGTCACTGCTCACTCCCACCATACCAAACGCCTCCATCCCTTTCTCCTTCCTCTCGGCTGCCTGCAGACTCCTTCCCTTCCCTCTTCCCTGCACCAGCTCTCCCCGGGCCCTTCCAGAGCCGGTTTCACACAGCAGCGAACTACTGCTGTCAGATTAGGTTTTGCCTGTTTAGCAAGTTGAACTGGCTCAGTGGCACAGCCCGCAAGTAGCAGACAGAGCACAAAGGAGGGCACAGGCACAGCCCTTTGCAGGACGCTGACAGCTGTCAGTCACACCTGGCTGCCTTGCCGCTCCAAGCCACTCACACCTGGGCATGAGGATGAGGGAGCCCCATGCTCCGACTGCCTGACTTGCCACTCTGTTAGACACGCTGGGCGCTTCTCAGCGCCGCTTACGGCAAATGTCATTTTACTGTAATACATAGATTTCTATTTAAAAGTTAAGTATTCTGAAAACTCAATTTCCACTCACCTCAAGTTAGGCGTGCAAAGCAATCAACATTTTCCACTTCAAATGTTACCTCTCAGTTGCCTACCTGAGAAATTAACATACTATGTCCCATTTATTTAAACAAGGGTGTGGCAAAGAAAAAAACCTAGTCATGCACAGCGTAGTGACTTAACTCCAAGGAAAAGTTCATCTACACAAAAAGGTTGTAACTACCAGCCTTAATTCTAGCATCTTCTAATTTGAATTTGCAATCTCCACACTCTTAAAAAGGTGCAATTTCACAGGAGACATCAGCTGGGTTTCAGTGGCCCTGTTTCCCGTTCATCATACAGCAGCACTAATACTGCCCTATTACATAAGGATTTTTTTTTTTTTAAGCCTTTTGTAATGGCTTAGGAGTGCTTTCCACTAACAAATTATATAATTAATATGTTACTCAGTTATTCACTCTGTCTCATTTCTCTACACAGCAATTTCTCCCACAGTACTAAGTTTTGGAATTTTGAGCTTTATTTTGAGCATTACAAGGATGCCTTGCGTTTTGGATGAGAGAGGAGTGAGACCAGAAATGATGCTCAAAGTTAATCCCGCAGTCAGCCGGCCTCGTGAAGCTCTATTACAGAAAGGCTTTATATCTTAGTAACCAGGTACTGTTAAGCAGCTGACTGCCCATGGTTCTTATCCCATTGCTTACTCTGCTCTAAATACTCCCCTCTACAGTCCACAGGTCTTTTGGAGAAGAGAAACAAATTCTTTGACTAATGTAACAAACTCATTTTTAACAGAATATTGTTGTTAAACAGACATTATGCTACAGGTGGCGTAAGTTCACAGCATGTTATCAAATATATTGTGTTATTCAGACAGGGCAAGATGTTCTTTACCCATTGGAAACAACTGAAAAGCTAAATTTCAGAGTCACTAAGCCATATACTAACTGATTTGCTCCACAGCTAGAAAGCTCACCAGTTAATTGCAATGTTTTTATTCCAGTTGAACCTCCATTCATACAGCTTTTCTGAGGTTTTGTTTTTCCCTTTTATTTTTGTTTTGAAGAATGGGATATGTGAGCTTTGTGTTGTCCGCTTTGGATTCAGACTATGGTAATACTTCTAAGCAAAGCAGAAATAATAATGTAGTATATTGATGCCCACGATTCATCCAACTTTTTCTTCAATGGTGACCCACAATCAGTAGCACAGTACTGAGTGGAACAAAGAATGTAGCATTTATATAGCATTTTATATAGCACTGCTGCTAAGACTGTTAGATTTTAACACATTTAATAATAAAAGTCTAGCATTATATTTTATGCCCATTCTCTTATTTTTTCACTAAGCTATTAAAATAGCAAGCTTACTCTAAAATTATAATAATAATTGAATTTTATGGTGATTAAATAAACATATATTTATATATCTTTGAGTTTTAATCATTTTACTCCCTCCTCTAGAAATAGTTTTCTTTCTGTATTTACTCAGTTGCAACAATTGCAAAATAAATTTGCAAACAAATAACCCAGACAACAGTTCAAGAATGGAAAGTAACAGGCAAGATACTAATGCAAATTAAATAAACCTAACTTCTGCTTTAAAAATAAAACAAAATTTTGTTATAGAGAATACAGAAAACTCCCCAAATTTCTCACTGAGTACAGAACTGACAATAAATATCAGCTAATGAACTGAAGTTGAGTCCTTGAAATTCAGAACTACTGCCTCAAATGATCTCAGCACACAAACCTCCCATGTATTTATGACTGAAACCTTGCACACAGTCTGTAATTATATTGTTTTATTGCAGCAGTTGCCTCAAATTCTTGCTACAATTATATGGCATTTGACACACCCCAAGTTATCTAGGTGGTAACTCAAAGTGTGACCACTGTTCCAAACATTCTTTATGACCAGTTTCATGCAACAACTCTATTGATTATGACGACTGCAGAGTGAAGGGTATCCAGCATGTGGTGGCACGTGTTCTCAAGGCTAGATTAAAAAGGTAGTGGTAGTCATGCCAGTTAAAGACTGTATAGCTGAGTGCCAGTTTATCACTGATATTAAATGCTTCTTAAGAATACCGTTGCTAATATATTAGGGAAGCCTTTCCTACAGTACAGAGATGATGGATCTTCAGAATCGGTATCCCCCTTTACCTCTCAGGTGGCATTAATCCAGTGATAAAAACCCACACCAAAACCATCAGTAAGCCAGGGGGTAGTTCCCTTCAGCAGTACTACTTTAATGATTCATAGGAATTACAACATTGCAACCCATCTGTACTCGCTGGCAGCTTTCACAGAGAGCTCTCTGGTCCTTGACTGAAAACTGTCCTTAAGGTCAGTGTTTCGAATTCTTTACTCGCTTTCTACATGTAACAACTGAAAACCACACATTTTTCAATTCATTTAAAATACTATACACTACTATCAGTTCCTTTTATAGTATGTGTGCAACACATTTAAAATAAAAACCGTGTGAAAATATTTAACAGGAAAAAGTAATTTCAAGTCAAATTCTTGAAATTACATTTCTGTAAGGGAGTAATTATGAAAAAAATATTGCTGACAACTTTTTAAACTAGAAAATAAAGATTAATAAAACCCTTGCTCACTACATAAACACAGAAGAAAGTGAAAGCTATTCATAATTTTGATTCAAAGTCAAATAGCACAATATTTACATTGCACACATGTGTACTTATCTTAGGAGAGAATGTTTAGATATGCATCCTTCAAGATCATATTCAATTAGCAGTCCTACAACTGCTGTTTAGGGGACAACATCATCCTTCCACAAAAAACATCCAGTTCCACATGAACTTTTTCAATCCCACAGATTTTGGTAAAATGTACCAAAACATTCAAAGGAATGCAATTTTTTAAAACGCTCATTAAATAGTGAATCTGCTGACATTTTCATTTGCAATATTTTGAGTAAAACTGAGTGCACAAACTGAATGAAAATCACAATTAATCAAATTATCGCGGTTCCATTGCAAGTCACTGTAACATGAAAAACTAACTTATTTAATTACGCAAAATTGCAAGTTCTGCTTTTTCTGCCCAAAGAGAAGCACAGGTAGATCTAGCCATTTCCCTCAGATAAACAAAGATATTAATGAAGTGAGAAATATTATGAAGAAATACTGGACAGATTAGAAGAACCAAATAGAGTGTCATTACAACATGAAGCCACAGAAGCAAAATAAATCCTTCATGGGTTAACCAAGTCTGAAGATGTTTAAGGTGAGTAATTTTTAATAGATTCCAATACATTATCAGAAACATGGAAGAAATTATAAAAAAACTGCTTCTACTCTTCAGAAAACAAGTTCCAAACTTGTTTTGTTAAAATGTCCATTATATACGGTTTTAGATTGCATGCTTGTCTGCCCCCACAAAAATCAAACCAAAGTTTTACAATTTAAATTAATATACTTCTGAATAACAGAAGTCAAAGTAAGATGGTAAGGCTGAGGAGAAAAGGTCATTATGTGCATGCCTTTCTTATGTTCTACAGTGGTTTTATCCATCTTAGAAAATAAGGCAGCACTGTGCATGAATTGAGGACAAAAATAATTACACACTCTGCTCACATCCTAGAGAGACAGCTGGAAGAAAGGTGGGCTCCTTCATTCTGAATGTTTCCTACTCTTTGGGAAAGCACAAGCATAATCCCTTTGTTCAGAACACATTTCCAACAGCTGACAAAGATTTACTGCCAACCTGCAGGTGCTGACCTCCCACTTCTGACTTGGCTACTTTCTTTTTCCCCTCCTCTCCCTTCTCAAACTGGCACAGGTATTTGGGTGAATACAGCTTACTAACTGGCAAAATTTTTTATCCCACCGAACCATACTCCCACATTAGCTGACCAAAGTCTAGCTTCTTTCCTTTCCCCATTGTAACACTCTAGCATGGAATAGCACATTTCCTCCCGCCTCCCAAACGAGAAGTTGAGCAAAACTTTCCCAAACACACATAATCCTGTATTGTTATGAAACGATGCAAATTATCTCTTTTTATTGAGAAGAAGAAGGTCCAAAAAAATAACTAGTTTCCTAACTGAACAGGTTTGAAAGGTTCTTTACAAAGCATTCAAAGAAGCATGGTAAGAATTAACAGTATCAGTATGCTATATGTCATTAGTATTTTCCATGTTACAATTGCAGGCTGCCAACAAGATTAAAACACCTCTAAGTATTTGCTATTACATTTTAATCTTTACACTCTATTATGACTTAAGAATTCATCCAGATGTGTCACAAATCACGAATTTCAAACAGGAAAACGATGCCAAAAAACACTGAAAAACTCCAGCACTTCCCCAAAACCAGCTCTGATATTTCAAAGAACTAAAACCCAAGTGTACAGTTTCACAACTTTGCTTCCCAGTTCTGAGTTAGTACCCACCTAGTATCATTCATAATAAAAAAATTCTGGTCTGCTTCAAATGTCTGCATCTTTAAGTAAGAAAATTAAACACAGCAAGAAGTTCATTAGTGGTGGAGAGAAGAGGTATTTCAAGCCTGTATGTTCCAGATTTTCTGTCTAAAAAACGAGTTGAGGACCCTGCATTTATCATCTGAAGACATAAAAAGCATCATCTCCGCAGCATACTAACAAGCCACAGTCATCCAGCTCAACTAATTGAAGAACAATTACTGCACTTTGCCTAAAGCCTGTAGTCCCACAACAGTTTAAGCTATTCTAAATCGGCGCTCCTTAGCACCTAGACGTATTAAAGTGCTTGCGATCCTGTTCATGGCTCTCAAACGCAACAGGAAGTTTCCAGCTTTAGTTTTCAGCTGGCTTAGCACTGAAGCAGGTCATTGTAGTCATTTAAATCACCACTAACTGTCACATGGAAGGGAGAAAGTATGCCTAGCCAGGGCTGGCGTGAATGGTACTGAACAACAAGTGTTGACTTAAATTGTCCGAAGAGCAGCCCTGGAACTGCAGCCTGAGATACCATCAGGGGTCAAATTTACTGATCAGCAGTAGCACTCACAGGCTGACTGATTTTTAAAACTTCAGCAATACAGATGGATAGTTCCTTCTTGTAACTCCAATACAGCCTTCAGAAAAGAGCAAAAATACTAGTTTAAGAATGCAAGTGCTGCCTTCAAGGAGAAACTCAACACAAGGTCTCAGAAATATCCCCAGCATAAAAATAATTACAGGATTAGACCCAGTACATAAAAGGTTGTTGAACTGCCCTGTGAGAATGCTGAAGAGCCGATTTGAACACCAGCAGTTGGAGGTAGCAAATATTAGCTCCTCCCCCTGCTTTTTTTAAAGAAAATCACTATGATGAGCCACCCAACACAACTTACATTTTGAAAATACGTTCAAAAGAAAAAAATTTCAACAACTTTTATCACAAAAAGCTTACTAGTATTAAATGTGTTTATTCTTAGACCAATTAGGTATTGCCAACAGCACATAACTGATGCAAAGCCTGTCAATAATCAATAAAAGCTTAAATAATTTTTTCCTCTCATCCAGTTTTATTCACCATTTAGGAGAGGGAAGGTGAGGTTCTTTTTCAGCCAGGGTCTCCTCAAATTATAGGTGATTTGTAAAAACTTATCGGAATGTTTACAAGAAGTAAAACATTTACTTGCCTCTACCTCCAAAACTGCTGGATCATGGTTGTCTCTGCTCTTAAAGAAGACCTGAAAAGCAAAAAAAAATTGGGCTTGTGCCCTATTCTGCTTCTTTAAGATGTTTAAGAGCGGCATGAAGAGTTGGAATAAGGGTTTTTGTTTTATCCTGTGATGGACACAACTTATTCCTTCTTGTTAACACTCAAATCCCAAGAAGCCATAATATAAGACAACCTAGTTAAGGGAAAAGAATGCAAGAACCAACAGAAGCTAAGTCACAAAGAACTTCAGTTTTCTTCCCCTCACCCCCACCTCCTTCAAGTTTTCTTTCATTTGAGTGACAACACAGAATGCCTTTCCAAAGTTACGTAACCCTGCACTATCACTACTGGTGATTTGCACACAGTTTTATGAATTAACATTACAGACGCTAAAACAAACAAACAAAAAAAACAGTTAGAAATTTTATTGTGGTTGTATGTTTTAAAATAAAAAGCTCCAGTCCTTTTCAGGGCCTCTTTATATGTCAAAATAGCAAAGTAAGTACAAAAACAATTCTTAGAAGTTCTCTGCAAGTGGCAAAGAGTGAAAAAAACATGACCTGGCTAGGTATAAAAGGGAGGCAAACATGATTTTCTCTTCCACTACTAACATGCCTGTAAGACAGTTCGTACGTATGCTATAGTGATGCAGTTACCAGAACATAAAGGCTGCTGTTTTTTCTAAAACAGCGTTCGTCTAAAAGCATGAGGCTAGTTTAAAAAAACAAAAAAAAGTCAAATTCATACCAGATGCAAATGAGCAAAGAGAATAGCTTATGAGCAAAGAAGATAGTTTATTTTAACTAATATCCATTACTGTTGGGACAAACACAATAGCTCATTAATTTTAAGTGAGATGGGATGGTACCATGTAATCTGTTCAAAAAAAGGTTCAAAGCCCCTATTCCTTCCACCCACACTTCAACTATGTAACTATTATATATATAAGAGGAAAGTAAAATTTTTTTGGTAAATAGGGAAGTTAAAAATGTTGCTTATGAAAAAATGTAACCATCAAGAAAAACAAGAGCAGGATGCCTAAAAATAAGAAAAACATATCCAAAGTACATGCTTAAAAAACTATAATGAGAAGCTAGGTTGCCTTTAAATTATATATCGCAGATAAACTACACTCAACCAGTACAGGGTTGTAGTCAATGTTTTAAGTCAAACCAAACCATTGAACTGGCTGAAGTTTCTCATCGTTACATACATGGAATGTGACCTTGCCGAAATGCTAAAGTGGCATTAGACGGCCTCAACACCCTTCTCTGACAAAAGAGTATTTTATTTTGATATACTTAGATAGGAACACGTGTGACACAAGGTACAGTTTAATAACCATTTATTTCAGGGACAGCATTGGCTTAAGGAACTTACTCAGATAATCTGAATTCTGCACAGGAGTAGGCCAAAGACCTGGGCATCTTTACCCTAGGTCTATTCCTCAATTCAACTCTCTCTGTATTACCAACAATTAAAATGTTACTTCTCCAGTTGTAACAAGCAGCCAGGCACTGATTCAAACCTGGCACTGAATTAAATGCTTCAACGGCACAATTCAAAAGTGGGTGGGGTTTTTTTGTGTGTGGGTTTTTTGTTGGGTTTTTTTTTGTGGAGCGGTGAGTTGTTGGTTGGCGGGGTGGGGTGTTTTGTGGCGTTTTTTCCTTCCACATATTAACTATAAGCAGAGAATGGAACTCAAAAGAAAATGAGGAAAAATTATCTTTCTCTAAAATATTGAGAATAAAGTATTAGAAAATAAGTCAAGAAAATCAAGTTTAGTTCAGAAGAGTAACTTAGAGGTCTACAAAGTGTAAGATTCTAGGATCATACACAAGATTCATGTTTCAAAGCTATGAGGAAAAAATGAACAAAATTATACTGTTTTCTCCTTTCTGTTGAACAGGAATCCTTTTCATCAAAATCTTCCGACTTTACTGTGTGAAACTAATGACAAAATAGCAAATCAGGAGTTAAAGTAAAAACATTTTTAATGCAGACACTCGTGTATCTCCTATCATGGCATGTGAAGGTCAAGTTCAACTCTGCAGGTTAAGTTTATTTAACAACCCGCTATCACTAAAAATAGTGATCCTGACTCTGCCACTTCCCCTGAGCTGCCCCTGCTGCTTAGACAATTATGCAGGGGCCAATTTAAGAAACTCACACACTCTACTGACTCCTGAGGATGGAACATCAAACAGTGGGAACAGATGTCTTAAGGCTTTTAATGGGAACTGACCATTACATCAATCCAAACACAGTGCCCTACCACTCACTGAAAACCTTCAATAATTTGTGATAGCAGTAAGATTTTGTCCTTTCAAGCCTACTAATATGATTAACTTACAGAGCTCAGGCAGTACTCTGCCTAAGAATGTGAGAACCTCTTCAATCCTGTATAATTTGACAAAAATGTAAATAGACACCCTTTGAATTACATTCTGATTTAAAGACATCTGCAGTTATTTCAATACCTATTATACCACCCACTTAAAGTCTATTTATATTGTGTCAATTTCACTTTAAAATTACCAAACATACCAGAGATACAAAAATATCTTACTTTTTTCATAATGTTTTAATACTCTTTTTACTATGCAACATACGTTACCCATACGTTACCCATACAACATACGTAAACATACGATAACTATTTATCTTGTTACCTCTCCTACCTATGCAACTATTTCATACAAAGCATTAAATTCCATTTAAATGTTATGCAACAGGCATGACTAAAAACACTTCAGAAAAGAACTGAGAATTAAATAAAAGCATCCCAACTACCAGTTTCAATGCTCTTCTCCACAGTAATGCACAGTGATCTGAAAGAAATTTAGCTTCTGCTATGATTTAAAAATGCCTAGACCACATATTCAAAGTTACTGCTGCAAAACTGTATGGTCTCACAGGAAAAGGCACCTTCACTACAAAGTGCTCAAAAAAGTCAGAAAAAATTATCAGAAAAAGTTGCTGATAGGATTTTTTTCCTCCGTTACTAAAGCATGTTTTAACTATTTGACAAGCTACTCAACGAGAGTAAAAACAAAGTTTTCAGTGCAAGTCATGCTAAGCCAAGCACACACAGTATAGCCTCCATAACCGCCCTGATCCACCCCCAGCTCTTAGCCTGCAGGCAGGGCTAATAAGATGCATCCCACTCCTGTAAGCAGAACATCACATTCTCGTAATGGGGATAATAAAGCCTGAGACCAACTGCAATAAAATTTTAGCAACTAAATTGCCTTAATAGACAATATACGACTGTTTAACACACCAGCACTCAAGCTCCACAAGGCAAGAAAGGAATCCCAGAGCCAGAGAGTAGTTTGGGTTGAAAGGAACCTTTCAAGGTCATCTAGTCCAACCCCCCTGTCACGAGCAGGGACAACTTAACTAGCTCAGAGCCCCCTCCAACCTGACCTGAAATGTTTCCATCTACCACCTCTCTGGGCAACATGTGCCAGTGGTTCACCACCTTCACTGGTAAAAATCTCTTCCTTAGATCTAGTTGAAATCTGCCCTCTTTCAGTTTAAAACCATTACCCCTTGTCTTATCGCTACAGGCCCTGCTAAAAAGTCTGTCCCCATCTTTCTTATAAGCCCCCTTTAAGTACTGGAAGGCTGCAATTATATCTCCCCAGAGCCTTCTCTTCTCCAGGCTGAACACCCCCACCTCTCCCAGCCTGTCCTCACAGGAGAGGTGCTCCATCCCTCTGACCATTTTTGTGGCCCTCCTTTTCTCTGGACCCACTCCAACAGCTCCATGTCCTTCCTGTGCTGAGGGCTCCAGAGCTGGACGCAGGACTCCAGCTGGGGATTCACCAGAGCAGAGGGGCAGAATCCCCTCCCTCCACCTGCTGGCCACGCTGCTTTGGATGCAGCCCAGGATACGGTTGGCCTTCTGGGCTGCAAGCGCACATTGCTGGCTCACATCCAGCTTTTCACCCACCAGTACCTCCAAGTCCTTCTCGATAGGGCTGCTCTCAACCCCTTCGTCCCCCAGCCCGTATTGATCCTGGGGGTTGCCCCAGGCCAGGTGCAGGACCCTGCAACTCGGCCTTGTTGAACCTCACGAGGTTCTCATGGGCCCATGCCTCAAGCTTGTCCAGGACTCTCTGGATGACATCCCCTCCCTCGGGTGTGTCAACTAAATACACTGCAGTTGCAGTGTATGCAAAGTAAGAAGTAGGCATAGCTCATCTTCTATGAAGAAGTTAAAATAAATCAACAGGATAAAATACACAGACATATCAATGGATGAACAGAGCACTTCATAAAAAAAACAGCTGTCATCTTTGTGACATGAGGTGTCTCAGAGAAAGATCTGAAGTGTTTTTATTCGGGCACTTAAATATATATAAATGGTTTTAACAGCTTTCTCTAACATAATACAACATGCAGCATGACTTACCTATTAAGAGTTTAAAACACTGCCCCATCTTGGGAAGGAGGTGTTGTTCTAGTTCTTTACTTTGAAGATACCAATGATTAAACTCCTAAATCTGGTAATTCAACTGGTACATAAAAATGCCACACACAAAGAATCAAAAACACAGACATGCAAACATTTTTTTCCAATTTACATACATAAGTATAGGCACTAAGAAAATAAAGAGTTAAACTAGGAAATAAAGTTTGCACTGTATATATTCACTGAAACTCCAAAGAGGAGCTGAATTAACTCCGAATAAGCACATAATAGCTGAAACTCCAGGCACAAAAATAACCAATACACAGCTCCATACTTAGCTTTCCACTTCTGCATTTCAAACATTTCCCTTCCCTAAGGGAAGCTTTTTTTTTTGTGTGTGTTATGTACCATACACAGACCTGACCTAAGTCATCCCAGGATACTGACATACATGCGTTCTGAAAGTTCTCTATGTCCTAATAATCACTCCCCACCTTCAAGTAATTACGTAGCTCTTAACACTCTAGCCACTATAACTACTGGTATGAAGACAGAGTGAACAGACTGGAATTCAAAGAAGTGGTAAAATATCTAGTTTGATACATATGAAAATTACTCTTCTCGGTTGCAGAAAGCAAGAAACTTTATCACCATAGAAAACGTATTTGTAAAAAGTCACAGATAAATCAGCATTTATGAATATGTTTACGGGGAAAAAAATGCCTTCTGCTACTGCTGTCACTACTTTGGGGGGACTTAACACTGTGTTCTCAGTCTCCCCCTGATCTCTCAGGCCTGATCTTGTTCATCTCAAACTTGCTGCAGAATTTCATTTCCTGTTGCCTATTTGTGCAATCATGCCTCACTTTTTCTCCTGTTTAAAAATCCTTGAAGACACTCTCAAATTTGTCACACAAGTGAACATACTTTACTTCTTTTCTTAAAACAAACAAAAAATCTCAAATAACCCTAAGCCTGTTTAAGAAGTTTTTCTAAGCTAAGTCAAGGCCAGTAGCAAGACACAAAACAAAAGGCCAGTACCCTAATCATTAAAGCTTCTTGCTGAATACTGTTCTTGAATTCAGGATTAATGAGGCATTGAATACGATAGAAGTGCCTTATTCACAGTATGACCAAAGCAATAGAACTTCATACAGAAAAAGAAAAAAACCTACACAATTAAAATTTTGAGTTCTCTGAGATTACATGTAGCCAAATCATACTGGAGTACCAAAATTTCAGCTTGATCTTCACCAATAAATTATTTTCATTTTAGCATATAAGAATATATGTATGATGTCTATGATGCACAAAGCCAAGTACGTAGAAAAAAAACCCCAAACCTTACATTCAACCTGATTGTAGAATTGTTACATCCTTCAGTAGTATACACACACACACATATATAGGGAGAATGAAAGTTTTTGTGATGTATATAAAACTTTGATAAATTAAATGTTCCATTACATTGTATTGAAATTGCTGTGCCTCTTTTTGTATCTAAGCTTAACTCTAAGTCATTTTTTTCAAATTTCAGAGACTTTGACCAGAAGGAATCGTCAGGATGATCTAATCTGGCCTCCAATACATCATAGGCCATTAGTTTTCAACAGAAAAAGAACTGCTCTGACAGTAATCTTTACAAACTGGTTTAGAGCGTATCCAAGGTCATAACAACTTGATGCTGCTAATCAAAGTTTGTTTCTAGACAGATTCTTCACATTTTCTTGAAGAGAATTCTGCATCACTTGAAATCACGATTTTAAAAAAATTCTTAGCTTTGAGGCACAGACATTCCAAAGGCTAAACTGTAAATTCTCCTTACTTTCTGTCACAGTACATTTTGAATTTTTACCCCATAGAGAATCACATTCCCTTCTCAACTGTCCAAATGGCTAAGAAAAGGGAGAGAGGAGATAAAGAACATCAATATCACCGCTATCTACTTGAAAATCTTATGTAGTTGTGCTCAGAATGACCTCAGCGAGAGAATACTTCAAATACCAGATGCATGCAAGTACATTGTTATGCAGCTAAGAGGCAGAAGTACAAATGTAAGACATGCTCTATACGTCCCAACCATAAATAAAACAACTGTTCACATTTTCAGTGTTTTAGTTGCTGATCCATAGGCAGGATCTGAGCCTAATGGAAATTATGATTCATTGTGTACATCTGCAACAAAACCAAATTTTATTACATGCTTTCAGCAGTAGGGTTTTCATCACAGAAAAAAGTACATTTAGCAGGTGTGTATTTCAAATTACAAGTACCATCAACTCAGATTACGGGGGGAGGTAAGTGGTCTGAATTTTCCTCACGTGTTACTTAAACTCTGTCACCAGTTTGCTTAATAAAAAGCATTCTTCTGGAGAGTTGAAAGTCAACTCTCAACTTCTAGATTTCATGTCCTAAAGCTTCTTGGTAGAAGAAATTTAAGGAGTTTTTAAAAAGGTTACCAAAACAGCGAGCTTTTACTATTTGAAAAAGTGTGTCACTTAAGTAATACAACATTTTTGTCCAACCTAAAAAAAAAAAAAAAAAAAAAAAAAAACCACCAGGAAAAACTGCCAATGAGGTGAGCGCAATAAACTACCTGATTTGTTCGTTCCAGCTGGCATTTTTCAGCGGGGGGGGGAGGGTGAGGGCAGGGTTAGACTGGAAACTGGAAGAGACAAC
Organism: Phaethon lepturus; assembly: GCF_000687285.1. Lineage (NCBI taxonomy): Eukaryota > Metazoa > Chordata > Aves > Phaethontiformes > Phaethontidae > Phaethon > Phaethon lepturus. The sequence goes on along the minus strand of NW_010548112.1, from coordinate 84,639 downwards.
GTCCATTCAGTCTTAGACATAGGTACCTCACTGTAGGACAGATTCAGATAATACTGAAATTCCCCCCCAAAAGTGACTGCAAGTTCTACAAGAACAGGAACAAACATAAAGAGAAAGCCTGCTCATGCAAAAAGGGTCTAGGAAAGGCACTTGTTAAAGTAGAAAAGTTCCTCTACTTTTCCACATTTCACTGCAAATAGTTTCAACATAGAAGTCTTCCTCTCTGCAAAAAGATCTGCATGTAGAGATTATGTGACAATACAGTAGATTAATAACTATTCAAAACTGAGTATCATAACATTATTTTTAAGTTCTGTATATGGAAATAGGAAATTTCTCTAAAAGAAAACACATGAAATAGTTGCTCAAAAATCTATCTGAAATGCATAAGAGAAAATGCTCAGAAAAAAAAATCTTAGTAAATAACTTTGAAGTGACCAAAGTCAATGAAATGTAACCAGAACAGTTTGATTTAAACAGAAAAACCTGACAGGCTCATTATCTTTGCTTTACAGAGAACAAAAAGTACAATATGTCCATTTAAGACTACGCGTTCTAGAAGAACATTGTCCTCAACCTTACCAGAAGTTGGGATTTTATACTAAATAGATGAAAGTTTTAAGGAAGCCTCAACGAAGTAGCTTTGATATTAAAAAAACCTATCTGTGCCTGGATAGTGTGGGTTGCAACACTCACCTATGAAGTGAAATGACTGTTCAATGCACATGTCTGATCATAAGAACTTATCTAATTAATCACTGCAGAACCTAATCCCACGTGGATGAGCTACTGGAGTTATACTAATACTGTATTGCAGCACAGCTATGCCATGAAATAATTCTGTTAGTCTAAATGCAACTGAAATTCAGATTTATTTGGTTTTGTGGTTTTTGGTTTTTTTTTTTTTGTTTTTGTTTTGTTTTTTTACACAGTGCAGAAGAAAGAAGATTTGAAAAACAGTTGACAAAATGGACAGAGATCATTCCACTTCAAAATGCCAGATCATAAAACACCTTATCAAATTCTGGTTTAATGCTTATCACTGTTTACTTTGTATGAAAGGGGACTTGTGCGGTGAGTAGGACAAAAATTTACATTTATTGACTTTATGAAGTTTCTAAAGATGTAATCAATAGTCATGTGAAAATTCACTGCTAGTTGTACACATTTAAGTAATTTCATGAACTTTATCACTTAATATGCACAGAAAAACATTTACCTCAAAAGAGTAGACTACTATAAAAAATGCTATTTATGAAATTTCATCTAAGCAAGGATTTCTACAGTTTTCTTTCTCTAAACCATGATAAATTCACACAATTGAAACTTTTTTTTGAAACCTGACTTTTCACTGCTGTTTGCTTGTGTGCTCTGAGATTACAAGTTCCAGTGCCAAATAAAAGCTATCTTTCTGCTCTTTAACGATGACACTGTTCAACCAAACAAGAAAATCTTCCAAGTTTTCCACACCTTACAAAGCCTTCTAAGGTATTGTTTTGTCTGCAATTATTTTTTTAATAATTCTAAGGTTATATCTAAAACTAATCATTATTGCTAACCATCAGTACATGCAATATGCCTTCTAAACAAAATTTATTAATTGTGCATAATTATTGCAGGCAACCAATCTTACGTTCTGCACATGACCTCCATTCACCTAACACTTAGAGCTCTGAAGTTCTAGTTGAATTACCATGCATTGCCATATCCACTTTTAAAAAAATTTTTTGTACATGGTTTAAATCTGTTACAGTAATTAATCCTTTTCATTGTTTCACATTTTTGGCCAAATTAGTCTAGCATCAAACATTCAGCTTTCACTGCAGAATAAAGCTGTTCAAGCTTACTGAATGCTTATTGAACACAGACCTTCTAAACTTCCTAAGTAAAGTAACCAAGCCATTCCGTAATTTCTTTGGATGAATAAAATAAAAAGCATTTAAGTGTTACTGTAACAATTTCATACCCTTTCTTATTGTTTATTGATGTATTTTGTACATTTGCAATTTTAGAATACTCTTCAGTATTGCTACCTCAAGGAAAGAAAGATCCATACAGATTACCAAGTCTTTCTTCCACGTTAACTTCCTTGCCTCACTCCTCCTTGCTATTTCTGTTTAGATATGCAAAAAATAGCTGCTACTTAGAGAATCCCATCTCAGATTGAAGTTTTCACACCCAAAATACAGCATTCAGTTTTGTCACGTTCTTAAGAAATCTAAGGGGAAAATATTAAGCTGATTACAAAATCTTGCAAAATCAGATCTGAGGAAATTTCTTTATCAAGCCACAAATATTAACAGAAGCTGATAAAACCAACATGTTTCAAATACTTGGAATAGAAAAGCTCAGCCAATAAATTTATATTAAAAAAAATGTCATTTTCTGACATGTAAGCAATGCAATAAAATTTCAAAAACCAGTGAAGTAATGCCTATGGCAACAGATGCTTCACACAGAGGAATTACATGGAACAGGACAGGGCAAGCGTCTTCCAAATTTGTACTTCCACATTGCAGTTAAGGATTTTTTTTTTTAAACTTCTACTGTAGCCACTGTAAGTCGCAAGATTTAAGAGTTATAAAGAATTAAAAAAAAAAACCACACACACACAAAAAAAAACACCACACACAAAAACCCCAACGCAAAACACCAAAACCCCTCCACACACCACCACACTTGGTCACAAAGTGGTGATAAACACACTTGGTGACAGAGACAAAACTGTTTCTCTTTACTGTCACTTGGTTCATGGGGAAAAAAAACACAAAGCCGAAAAAAATCCTGTTAATTTTCTTCACCTCACGTCTTCCCCACTAGATAAACGAGGGCATTATCACTGTTTAATACAAGTTTTAATTGAGTACTGTCACTGGTGGGAAGAAAAGTGCGGAACCACTACTTTCCATATCAAACAAAGCAGGTAATTAACAGCTATTCTGGCACAATCCCTTATCACCAAAATACACAACACTGTTAAGTTCCCTCAATGCCAATGCTTTGCTTCAACAAAGGAAAGCTGATGTTTCAGGGTCACATTCACTGCTTTAATACACAGGCATAAATTTACTGCTCAGTCAGACACCTATAATTAAACACAAGAAGAATATAATTCTAATATTCAGACAGCGTTGCATATGAGTGGGATATTTCCCCCTGTAAAGATGATTGCCTTTCATTTTTTGGTTTCAAGTAGCTACAGTTCACTTAGTTTTGATTACATAGCAATTAGACATGCAAATACAAGAGATCTAAAAAAATGCTTTTCCAAATGTCAGATTGTAAGCAATCAAGCTTATTCTTTTCTCCTGTACAAACAAGCTATTCATTAAATAGCTATTGTCTTAAAAACATTCCAACAGATTGCATTTATCAAGGTTTTAGAAGCTAATATGGGAGTGCACATTACCCAGAACACAGCTCATCAGGGAATGAAAATGATCTTACAATTAATTTAATATATACATGATAGTGGTTAACTAAGTTGGAACTGAATACCATATTCTTTAGGCACTTTTCCCACTACTGTTATTATCAACACCTAAGCTCACTGCATCCTCAAATTCACAAAAAAATCATTAGCTTGTGCATTTATTGGTAATGAATTTCACAGCTAAAAAGGCAGAATTATTAAATATCAATGAATTTTTCATTGTATATTGAAAATGCGTTCATATAAAGAAAGTCACTATGAACCACATGGCTAGTATAATTTTGGCAGCAATAGCCCTTTTGACACACACATACACCCCCACACCCTTTTTTTGGAGGGCCCACAGATATGTTCTACTGGAAGTGCTGACTTCATGCTTGTAGATCACATATGGGTTTGGTTCTTTGAGATATTTCATGGGGCCTCTAGCCCACAGTTCCGCTGACCACAGGCTAAAACAGTGGGAAAGGATGTTTGGCAGTAGCTCTGAAGAGCCCGGAAAGCAGAACTACTGCAATATTATTAGTGCTTGGTTGGTTGTTTCTCTAAATAATCACAAAAGCACCTCCAAGCTAACAGGAGGGGGGGAAAAAGATCCCTAAAAGCAAGCCTGTGTTTTCAGTGACTTGGCTATGAGGAAATGTACACTAACAAAGGAAGCTGAAACAGTTCTTTCCTAAGGCTTAGCTTTCAAGTCAGATAACTGAAGTAAATAAAATGCCTTCCTAGTTGATTCCATGATTGCCAACCATCCTTCAAGATGTCTCTCACCGGAGCAGAGATCCTTTTTCAAGGTCAGGAGAGCAGCAAAAATTACACGAGAAAAAAATCAGTTTAACTCTGAAGCCCAACTGTAGCCCTGATATGTGCTGGAAACTCAGATACAAGGAAAAGCTGGAAAGGCTTTTTACAAGAACTGACATTTATGAGCTGATGAATGTGTGTGACAAATTATTTGACATTTTGAGGGTCTTCAAATTTGCTTCCTCCCCCCCCCCCCCCCTCTCACCCCCCCTCCCTTTAAATGTTCAACTTGATTTTATCTTTCCCTCCTCTTGCAATAAAGAAGCCTTATTTAACCAGCCAGTAAGGCAAAACTCATTGCCTGTCAGCTTGCTGTTGTTGCCCACGCAACATTTATATCCCTTCTGTTGCTTCTTCCCTAAGGGTCACTATAAACAACTGTTTGAGCAGCAAATGTAACCTGCATATTTGAACTCCTACTCACTACAGCCCGATGTAAAGAATGATACCGCTGACAGGAGGAGAACCCGAATATTCCCTCCCAGTGGTGCCCCTGCAAAATTCCCCATCTATTATGTGGCTCACCAAGGAAGACACTGGAAAAATCCTGTGTCTACTATTGTGAACGCCAGGATCCGAAAAGCATACTCAAAATGCCAGCTTCTCGCCAGTTTCTGCATCTGACAAGATTGGTGGTACAGCATTATCTACCCAAATTTACTACACTTAATACTCCAACCTGCAGAAACAGCCAACTGCAAGTGGGTTTAACAGGAACACAAATAATAGGTCAAATATTATTAATTCTAAACTGCTACACTTTATTCTACCTTGTAGATTCTTCTACTACAAGTCATGAAACACATATTCAATTAGACTGCAAATAAGAGGTCTGCAGCCTGCAGTAATCAAATAAAATCAGACTTCCTTAAGAGAACTGAAACACATAATCAATAGGACATGTGGTTTTATTTTCAAAACATTTGTTTCTTCAGGTGTATATAGAAGGCATGGCAAATTCAAAGTATCTGATTTTTCTTAGAAACGGAGAAGTGGGGTTTTTCTAAGGGAAGGTTAATTTTACTACCTTATTAATTATTCCGAAGAGGTGCATTACAAGCTAAATTGAACTTATAATTTAAAAGGCTGGATACTGAAAGATTCTACTAGTCAGGCTGCAAAGACCAATTTTGGCATTTTCTATACCCTTGCCTCCTCACCACATATTGACTAATTTCCAGATTAGCTTCAGTATTTCAAATCACATTAATAACTATACAATTTATCAGTTATTTTGGCTTGTAACACAGTTAAGATTAAGATCTTTTCTGGTTAATGCTGTTCTGAGTCAGTGTAAGTTAACAAATTTAAGTTCTAGATCTTTTTGTCAGTCAAAATTTAAATGAACAGAGTAGTTCTGTTTGGAAGGAACCCTTAAAGGTCATCTAGTTCAAGACCCTGCAATCAGCAGGGACAATTGCAACTAGACCAGGTTGCTCAGAGCCCCGTCCAGCCTGACCTGGAATGTTTCCAGGGATGGGGCATCTACCACCTCCCTGGGAAACCTGCTCCAGTGTTTCACCATCCTCATTGTGAAAAATGTCTTCCTTAGATCTAGTAGAAATCTACCCTCTTTTAGTTTAAAAGCATTACCCCTTGTCCTGTCACTACAGGCCCTGCTAAAAACCATCTTTCTTATAAAACCCCTTTAAGCACTGACAGGCTGTGAGAAGGTCTCGCTGGAGCCTTCTCTTCTCCAGGCTGAATAATCCCAACTCCCTCAGCCTTTCCTCATAGGAGAGGTGTTCCATCCCACTGATAATTTTTGTGGTCCTCCCCCGGACCTGCTCCAACAGGTCCATGACTTTATAAATGATTGTTTCAGAGCAACTTCAAAGACTGCTTGGTCATTTGAAGCTCACTTACTCACTAGTTGGAGAGTGAATACAACTTACATTATCAACACAAAACAACCCATACTTTCCGCTATAAAAATTCATTCTAAAACTAGAATTTCTTTGTCAACTACTAGCTTTTAGTTCTTGAAATTATATATTACAGTATGTTTTGTCAGTTCAGAAAGCTAGTTAAAACAAAATACCCCTCCATGACCCCCAGCAACCTAAAAATTAAATTCTCTTAAATACGTATGGTTGTAAAAATGTGGGGCATTTGAAATCAATAGTACTGCATCTTAAGTGGCTCCCAAATAATTCTGTCAGGTGGATCAATTAAATCAGTTAAGTACTTCAGGTGGATTCAGACAGTTGGCTAAATGTGGTTTGGCATTACAATACTTCAGCAACATCTGATTGCCTGGGAAGCATTAATCGTTTCTGCACAGCTGCAGGACTAAACATTCCAGATAATCATTTATAAAAATACTCCAAACTGTACACAAGCAGTGACAGAGTTGGTATTAATGTGCTAGGAGTCCCATCTTTCAAAAAACTGCTTCTTCCTTATTCAAGACAGACATGCAATTGCTAAAGTGAATGGCAGCTTTCCCACAGAATTGACCAGGTGCTGTCAGCACTTCTTTCCTTACACTTCCAAGTACCACCACAGCAGAAACACTAAGGATCAGGAAATTAAGGTGCATGATCACATTTACTATTTTAAAAAAAAGCAAAAAAAAAGTTTATCTAGGCCAAAACATCAGGATCTTTTGTCCAGAGTTTAAAGATCCTATAGACAGAAAAGGAACTGGCATTTTGACGGGGAGAAACATGGGAGCTGGAAGGGAAAAAAAATACTGAGAACTAGGACACCATGACCATGTTTTGGACAGGATTTTGGGAACTGTTCTCAGAGCTCAAGACTGCAGAGATGATACAACACTCAGACTATATCAAGAGAGGACAGGAGAATAGAAAGACCAGTTTTCAGCTTTTCATTCATAACACTGGGGTCTGATTTTACTGGCTATCGAGCTGGAAGAAGTTTTCTTAAAATAAATTGCTATCAACAGTTAAAAAAAATGCAACAAAGAAAACCAACACTCAAGGAAAATAATTTTAAAAAACCCAACCCTCCAGATAATTATATAATCCTACACCAGAACATACAATTCATTTTTGCCTCCATGAAAAAACAGTCATACCAACCTTGTGCCATGGCACATGGTCAGAGTAGTAAGGAAAAACTGGGGAAAAAAGTAACACCGCACTAACCACATAAAAATTTATTATCGTAGTTTACACAGTAAGTATTATAGCCAAACACTTAGGTTCTATGCACTCACTGGCAAAATGCCAGATTAAGGCATTCAATTAACAGGCTGTTCTTTGCTTTTGAAAAAAAAATCCCTTCCATTTCTGCATGGAAAAACACCACCAGCATACTCACAAAACGATGCATAAACCCCAGGACAGTCTGGTTCATAATTACATTGCCTATTTTACTTCTGCCAGGAATCAAAAAAGGACTTCAAGAATTCTGAGATACCAATTAATCTTAACCTTCAATTTTTACTCATTCCTCATGTCACATCTACAAATTACCTACAGAAACCTCTAGCCAAGCCTGAGGGCAACATCAGTATCTACCCTTCAAACACTCCACACCTCTTCAAAAGCTACTACATTTAGAGTTCATGTTCCAGTAACTTCGAGACAAGTAAATAATGCAAATTCACAAATCTCCCTGACTCTTGGGAAATATTTTTATGATATTTTTGCTGTTAGATTTTTCCCCTCCTTTCATATTGTCTTCTGCAAATTGAATTATTTTAACTATTAGTACTGTAAGTCTGTAATTTATTTTGTTAGGTCTCACATTATCTTCCTTACTCAAGTCCCCCCATTGCAACACTATTTTAACTCCAGTGTTTATATAATTCGCTACTTTCATGCAAATATATAAAGTGATGCTAGAAACCACCTCAGTTCAGTGCACTTTCACAGCTTCTCATTGCATTTTCAGAGGATAAATGAAGCACCATGGAGATTAACCCGCCTTTTATTATAATGATTTATAAAGCACATGACCATTGAGAAAGAGGTCAACAACAACCAAGATGGTAAGACAGCCAGAGAAGATATCCCTAGAGGACCAAGAGGAACCATATGTCAAAGCAAGAAAAATGAACATAACTTGTGAAACAAAGAAGTTTGTGAAAGAGGATCAAAAAAAAAAAAGGGTTGACCTAGTTTAAAACAAAAGGAACAGAAACATTTAGAGATTCATGATCCTACAAAGACTCAAGAAGAAAAAAAAAATCCTCCATAGCCCTTGCTATGAAAATATAACTGCTCTGTAAATTACTTTGGATTGCTCTCTACACTATCTGCATAAGTTCATTCCGCAGAAATATTAGTTCTTCACACATGAGAACATCCTGTTGCTTCCCAGCATCTCTGTGCCAAAGTCCTGACATTTCTGTACCAACTAGACACTTCCTCCCTCTACTGATTTCACCCATTCTCATCAAGTTTTCTACATAATTCTGTAACATCTTCTAATGAAACCAAGAATTTGATATTACCCTTGTTTTCTTACAGAGTTACTTCAGCTGTGAGTTATTCCATTCTGTCATGCACACTTGAGCTACTGCCTGAATGAAGTCACTGTTTTGTAGATTTTACTTTCAACACCCAAAACCAGCCTAATGTTTTCTCCATTGCAGGCTATTAAGGTTAGAGGACAGGATTTCGGTTGTCGTGCAGGAGTAGAGCAGTGAATTGATTTATGATCCAAATTACACTCAAGAATTACTCACATTAACAAATTTGTCAAGCAAGCATGAATACTGTGTGTTGTGTGTGTTCCATAGCAAGTTTGTGGCACTTAACAATCAAATCAGTTAATTTACACAGAATGTCAGATTTTATTAAGTTAAACAGTCTCCACACAAGTTCAGTACTGGCCATTGCTAAGTTAAGTGTTCTACTACAGTAAGAGTAACAAGATTCCTTTAACAGAAAAACAGATTTGTGTACCTGGTCTTAAGAAACATTCGAATAAGTTTTCATCCTTTCATGCAGGTACTCAACACATACTTTAAACTGAGTCGTTATGAGTTTTAAACACTTTTTTATTTTAAAGATATATTCACAGCGTGCATGCAGTTCAGTGAGTCTCCTACATTCATAAAAATACTCCCCATTTACTGCCAAAAAAGATGTGAAAAATGTGAATAATTGGCAGACAGAAGCTGCTCATTATTCTCAGAAAAGGCTAATAAAAATGTGCAACTGTCTGTCAATAAATCCATCCCTATATAAAATGTGTAAAGCGCAACAATAATATCTTGCAACTATAGCTGGTTAAACTGTAAAGGATACTGTCCCACTTCATAACCATTAACATCTACATGGCTACTTGAATTTCATTCATATCCTTATCAAAGCGTAGTACAGGCCACACCTAGCAAAAGGGTAACGTGATTAATAATGTCTGTTTTAATCCAAGTCTAGGCAAGGCAAAGGCTAACACAGAGCCAGCAGATCTGAGAAAAGTGGAAAATTGTCACCATCTAAAAACAAGTTTAAATGGCAAACCACTCAGTCACTTCAGCAATTACAATTCATGATTGTTATCAAGTTGACTTTTCCAAGTTGAAAAGGAATGCAGTATCTTACTACAGTGAAACACTACAGATTACTTGTCTCTATCTGTGAAACAATGAAGTAGCACAAAGTCAAATATCCCCATCTTCTAAATGTTCAATTATTAAGTATTTAGTTTCAGTAATAGTGGTATCTTATTTTGTCCTTCCTCTTTTGCTGCACGCACAAGAGCCTTCCTGTCAGTCTCAATAGAAGTGCTAAATCTGACCCTAAGAAACCATAGCCAGGATGGTAAACAACCACCTCTATTCAGTCTGCCAGCAGCCCCCCAAAAAATACGGAGAACCAAGAGCTGCCAAGAACTGATACCCACTCAGGAAACACACAGGCATGCTGCTTTCCTCCCTGAATCAACTTGTTGTGCCTCCATTCCCACATTTAAGCAGATTCAATCATCACACAGGATAGAGAAATTCCCCTGAGCCACAAACTACATATGGTCTTTCCCCACACAGAAATCCAAGCACAGTTTACAATACTCAAACACACTCATAAACACAACCCTGAACACAAATTATTTATGGTAAGCAAGCTTATAATATCACAGTATTAATTCTTAAGAAAGTTCAAACAAAACCAGCCATATACCAAATACAAAATCATCCAGGGCAGCCCAACAGGTTACAGTTATACACTGGGAAAATCTAGAATCCAGAAAGAGTTTAGCGGTACTGATAAATGAGTATAGTGGTGAAGTCTGCAAAACCACTAGTTGTCCTTCACAGCGCAGCATGAAGATAGGGAAATATCACTGAATCTATCATTTGCGGAATCTCACAAGAATCAACTCCCTCGTTTGAGCATTATTAGATAACACTCAACACTATTACCCCTGCAAGAGAAGATTAAAGTTTTAAGAAACTGTATGACTGTACATGAAGAATGGCCATACTCTGCTTACACAAAGTCTTACCTAGTTCAGTAACTTCTCTCTCGTCTTTTTCTGCTGAATGTATGTGGAAAAACTTTCAGGTTACAGTAGGTTTTCATTATTTAAACCATTCACTTTTTTTCACTGCTTTGCTAGATGAAGTAAAATGTAGATAAGATGTTTGCAGACAATTTTGTCAATAACTCAAAACAATTTAGTATGAATTGTCCCCCAAGCCTTCTGAAACTTCTATTCAAATGCCAGATACAAACAGCTGTGAGCCGTAGCCTAGTCAACTTTTTATGACACAATTAACACCCTCTGCACTACCCACCTAACAAAAGCTTAGGAGTAATTTTGCAGAAGATATTTTCTACCATGCTACAGATTAAGACTAATCAATTGCCATTCAATAGACATAGAATTTTAATTTATAAAATAGAGACTTGTTTATACACAGATGATCAGGCAATGATTCAAGATTCCCTTGATATGTACTTTTTCCACTACACCCTCTGCTACTTTTCTCCAATTTCAAGATTATCTAGATTGTCTTTCCTCTTGATGAGAAAGTTTTTTGCTCACAAGGAACCGACAGAAAAACAAGTAAAGTATAATACAAGTTGGTTTCTACTAGGGTGGCTTTGATTACACTCCCCCAATCTACAGCTTCCAGAGTCTTTAATAAAATACTTCTTTAATGTCATTAAGTCAGTTATTTCAATATCTAATTAGCTCAATAACCAGTTAACTATTACCAATTAACCAGTTAAATATTTACCAATTTAACTGCTCTCAGAAAAAATATATCAATATTATACATACAAATAATATATACATGTTATCATATATACATATATACTTACATATAATCAAGTTCTGATATCAGAGTTAATATTAGTCAAAGGCTTCTGCTACTTTTCACATTACGTAAGAAAACATGTATCTTAGTGTTAAAATCTGCTCAAAGCTGCAACTTTGTATTGAGCACATGCAGAAATACATCCCGTATATATTCAGTATGTAGACAATAACAAGCAATGGTATGCATGAAACAAACCTATCTAAAAGATGCATTGCATCAGATACGTATCAGTAATACTTTCTGAAAGACTAACACTGCTTTACAGTAATTCTTAAGGCCCTCAGACATCTGCATCTAAATTTTTCCATCCTTCAAAATAAAATTATTCTGCTCTTGAAAGTAAGAGCATTCCTCGGACTGTTAAATAAAAATATTTTTGCAAGAAATTAGTTCAAATGAGAAGTGTTCGTCAAATCTTACATAAAACTTAAGGAAAGCATTCTCCTCTTGTAACATTCACATTCCCATACACAACTAAGCTAATTGTGCTTGCACTGTATTCTTCAAACTGTCAATGTGAACAGAATATTTTTTACTTAAGAAAAGATGTATTCAGGTAATGTTTCAAAGATGATACTCTAGAGACTCTAGACTATAAAACTCCCATAAACAGGCTTAAAAGGAGTCAGCCTTCAGTCAGGGGTGATTCAAGAAATAACATGTTACCTTCAACATTTCTGCCTTATGAATTTCCTGAAGTATAGTTCCTCCTGGTCAGCCTTTAGCATTTAATTATGTAATTGAATCAGTAACTTGCTTAAGAGGAATTCTATTTTTTTCTGTGATAACTTTTTTTTTTTACACTGTTAGTTAATACTGTAAATTCTTATCTCTTCAGAGGGTCACCACTTCCCAAACACCAGGGATATAACTCAAGAGACTTCAGTTTTGTGGGTGAAAAGGGAAAAAAAGCTATGCCTCAGCAATTCTTTAATAAAAAATAAAAAAAAAATCCAGCTTTACAACTCCTGCATTCAAAATAAGTGGTTACAAATGCAACAAAGGTCTTAAAATTGGAATAGAAAAGCTTATTTTCTGAAGTACTCACTACTGAAAAAAAAATGCTAGCTTACAAGCGACCAAAATTATTTTCATTACATCTTATGTTTTGCAATGAACCTCTAGAAAGGCAAGGAGGTATCAACTATCAAGTATATTCTTAAACAAGGTTGGACTCTAAACTAGAGGATTCTTCTGCACCACACAAATTCTCATACAGCTTAATACGGTACATTCTTCACTGTGTATTAAAATGGCAGTTGTGATATGTCGAATATGTACTTTCCGAAGTACCTTTTCATGAATATGACTTTTGTGTTTAAAATCAGTTTAAGAATAAAAGGCCAATCACTACAGTGGTAAAAAATTAAGTATAAAGAAAGCTTCCCAATTTCACAGAATCACAGAATCACTAGGTTGGAAAGGACCTTCAAGATCATCAAGTCCAACCATTAATCCAGCGCCATCGTGTCCCTTAAACCATGTCCTGAAGCACCACATCCACACATTTTTTGAACACTTCGAGAGATGGCGACTCCACCACCTCCCTGGGCAGTCTGTTCCAATGCTTGACCACTCTGTCAGTAAAGAAATTTCTCCTAATATCCAATCTAAACCTCCCCTGGCGCAACTTGAGGCCATTTCCTCTCATCCTATCACTAGTTACTTGGGAGAAGAGACCAACACCCACCTCACCACAACCCCCTTTCAGGTAGTGTAGAGAGCGATGAGGTCTTCCCTCAGCCTCCTCTTCTCCAGACTAAACAACCCCAGTTCCCTCAGCTGCTCCTTATAAGACTTGTGCTCCAGACCCCTCACCAGCTTCATTGCCCTTCTCTGGACACGCTCCAGCACCTCAACATCCTTCTTGTAGTGAGGGGCCCAAAACTGAACACAGGATTCAAGCTGCGGCTTCGCCAGTGCCGAGTACAGGGGCACGATCACTTCCCTAATCCTGCCAGGCCAGGAGGCTGTTGGCCTTCTTGGCCACCTGGGCACACTGTCTGCTCATGTTCAGCCGGCTGTCAACCAGCACCCCAGGTCCCTTTCTGCCGATGAATCAGTTTGAAAAAACAAATTTAATGCAGACATCCATACTTACAAGAAAGTGTTTTTAAGAGGAAATGTCACTGTAGAAGATGCTAGATGCTTAGGTCAATTGTTCCCAAGATAGTATCTTAAATACTGCATTCTGAATGCCTTAAGTAATTTTCTATTCAAAGTTTATAACCCGAACAGCAATAGATTTAGGAATATGCTGTATAGGTAATAGCTCAATCTTACCTGAGCAGCCTGTTCATAAAATGAATTTTAATGTATAGTCACAGAAGTTGATAGCAATTAAAAATGAATGTAACCATCAGTTTGGCAGTCTCATATATAGACAAGCTGCAGCTTTCAAGTGCAACAAAAGTTAACAAAGCACGATCCATGATATCCAACATGAACTGCCACTCCACACTGCCTCAGCCAGCATCTAGTAAGTAGAAGTCAATTAGTTTTAACAAATAGTTCCCTTGATGATGGATATTGACAAGGGATTCTGATATATTCTGCTATAGTTCTAAATGTATAAGTAAGCATCTGACCTCCAGAAACCCCACTGGCATTGTCAGAAAGGGACTTTTTTTTTTTTTTTTAAATAAAAGGACAGTCATTCTAGTCACGTATTATGTATATGGACTTTCTTTTCACTTTTGCATGCCTATATCCCCAATCACTTAAAGAATTTTTTTCCTGTTATTCATAACTGTACTAACAAGTACTCAAAACCTCACCTTTGCAAATGGTTACAGATTTTTTTTTTTTATTGCCATTCCAAACCATGGCCATGATTTCTCAACACAGATATATGAAACTGTCAAACAGCAGCAGCATGCTTGTGTGTAAAGGCAGATTTTAGAGGCAACAGGGCTGAGCCATGCAATTTATTCCCAGAAGACAAGAATAATGATGGCTGGTCAGCCTTTCACTGTGAAACACAGAACAACTTTACCATTTGCTGCCATATGCTAAATATATCTCATTTCAACAAATGTGTCAGCACCATAGTTTTATTATTTGTTCATACATAGTACTTTTTACAGAACGTAAAAGTTGAGCATCCTATAATTAGGGCAGCAATAACAGGGCTTGTTTAACAAGACACATTACAAAGTATATATTATTTAATGTCAGTACCTTTACAAGCTAAACTGAATGTTTGTTAAAACTTTGATTAGAAATCAAAGTGTATCTGATGGTATTTCAGAGATTAAAAGGTATTAAAATATTACAAATATATGGTACTTTAATTCTAAGCCTGTAAACGTAGTAAAATATCCTGATCACAAGACAGTTACATTTTTCCACTCTAATCTTTTCCTCATGCTTTGCATAGGTACCAAGGATGTTTTTTTAAATTTGTTTTTAGCATTACTATAAAAAAAAACCCCAAAACTGGAGAGTCCAAAGAAATGGAATTATCTACTTACTGTGACAACTCTGCACCAGCCAAAGGTCAAGACTGGTACTAACCAAGAACTTACTTAAAGTTTTACAAAAGACAATTTCTGCTTGGAAGGTGAACAATGATGTGGGAACAAGTAAGCTATAGGTCAGGAACCACAAATCAGCTCCAACAATCTAATACAGAGCAAAGTGTAACACATCTGAAGCTGCTGGATGAAGGCATTGACTTCTTCAAATTTAGAACTGCATACCTGCCCAGCATGCTTTTCTCTCTGAAATAACCAGTTGTAAAAAAAAAAAATTTTTATCATGAAATGCTTCCTCTGGAAGTAAAAACAAATTATGCCCTCTCCTCACACGCTGTTCTAGAAAAGATTCTTGACTGAAAGTAGGAAAAAATGGGGAAAAAACAACATACTTGACCAAGACTGCCACAAGCCAGCAGCCTGATACCGTAAGGCTGCATATCCCTCTAAGTGAAATAATGGCAGTCAGTGTGTTCAAGAGCACAGAGCTGACTCCCTATGGGTGTTGTCAATGCCTGTTCTATGGAATTCATGTAAGATAAGGGAGATGACAAAAAATAATGTTTTGCTTATTCATCATTGGACCTTCCCTTTTATTAAGCAGTATTCTTTGATGGTGTTAAAATTGCTAGTTTTTCTCACTACCTAATGAGAGGTGCACTCAGACTAAGCAAAAAATGATTTGGTCTTAAAATTACACATTTATTAGCTTTTGATGAATGCCTGCAACCCCTCTCCCCTCCCCAATAATCTCCTTCAAGTACCTCCAGGCTCTAATCACAATATTCTCAGTAATTAAGGTTTTGATTTTAAATTTGTCTAAAGCTGCCTGGAGAGATGTTCCGGTTACCAGCTGGGCCTCAGATACAAATGATTTGAGGACTTCCCTTGTTTTCTGGGGGAAATCTGTCAGCAAGTTTCAAGATTTTATGCTAGTTCAAGTGATTTGGGCATGTGACAAATATTTCTAATTCGTTACTTCTGTTCACAGGCTCACACAGGAGAGTAAAATCTTCTACAGAGAAAATGTAGATGGTTTATTTTCCAGCATGTCAGTCTTTGTATTTTCTCTTGGATTCTGCAACCACTAGCAAGGTAGGAAGAGGAAAGTAGATGGACACTTTACTCCAGGACATGGTATTTAGCACCACATGGCTGTCACATTACAGATTGACACTCGTTTAGTAATGAATTCCTCCCCACTTCCAGTAGGGTGTGTTTTTTTTATAACTAGCACTGGGAAATCAGGTTTGCAGATATGAAATATACTTACAAGACAGACATACAAATTAACCTGAATTTCTTATCTCCAAATTTCAAAGCAATCTGGTAAAAAATGGAAAAATCTTGAATACTCATTTTTATAAATTTATATTTTAATAACATTGACCCTAGATGAAAGGAAAGGGTTTTAAAAAACAATTTGCATAACCTAACCTTCCATGAGAGAATACTCCTACTTCTGCATTTCACACTTTGAAGTGCATTAGCATTGTGAAGTAAAATCCGCAAAGAGAAGCCCCTTGAGAAGATAAAACAAGAGGTCGTTATCATTAAAAGGCACTAACTGCCTAGGAAGTTGGTCATCTTGCAGTGCAAGACTAAGGAGTTCATCTGTAAATATAACTCATGAGGAAAAGAGGCAAGAGCCAATAGCAAGAAGTGTAGTTACTCCCCAAACAGATAAATGTCACCCGTTCTTACTTTAGTCCATTTGTGATCATCATGTCTTGAATACAGCTTCCAAATCTTTATTTTTAGAAGAAACATCTTATTGGGATGCATCACAAGCTGCATCATAATCAATGATTATGAAATCCTTGCTACTGCAGCAACAATGTATGGCAACAAAAAGTCCAGTCTGAAAAAGATAAACTACTGACTAATATCAACCACCTCAGGAGAGCAAAGCTCTAGAAAGATTAGGAATGGATGGCATGAAAATAGGTTTTATCACAAAAATTATTTGGCGCTCAACACTGGTTTACAATCAATGTCATACTATTTGATATTCAAATATATTGTACCATTATATCATTCAAATATGTTAAACTATTTAATATTCAACACTATCTGCAGTATTGTATCATTAAATCACCAATGGTCACATACTCTGTGCTCCAAAAACATCAGAAAACAGACAACTTAGAAGAGGTAATGGGCATTAAAGTGGTGACTGGATCAGTTTGTGGCTTTTAATGTATACAAAGCTCTAGCTGATCTGCCATAAGGAACTTGTCCTTGTTGAAGATGGCTTTCTTTTTCTTAGTAAACCTCAAAAAAACAGGTGACACTCAGAAGGTCTCAGCTCCTCTAAGCTTTTTCTGAAAGACAAAACTCCAGTAACACACACTGCCTATTCTGCTTTGAACAATTACAAAATACAGTGGGGAGACTGGAGGAAATCAGTCTAAAAATACCACTTCCCCTAACAGTAAACATGCCCAAGCTATCTAGAGAGATGACTTCCCACAGGAGAGGACAGATTCTGAAGCACAGTGGTGGGAGGTCATGGGCAGTAAACATAACAGCCATCTGGACTGTTCTAGGTGACCTTGCTTGAGGAGGGGTGTTAGACAAGAGAATCTCCATTGGTGCCTTCCAATCTCCACTATTCTGTGACTCTGTAACAGACATTTCAAAACTCCAAGACCTACATGAATGTTGAGTGGATAGGTCAGAACACATAGTGACCAACAACGTTGCACAGAATGTGCTTATCCCAGCTGGCAGCTGAGAGTAATGAAGGACGAGGTGCATGCAACATCTACTACACTGGCTGGTGAGGATAAGTGCCTGCCCTGCTGATAGCACAGAAAGAGAAATCTTCAGTAGCTGGACATATCCTCAGTGGGACCTAATATAAAAACATTCAAAGAATGAAGGCTGTACAGCTCTAACAAAAATGCACCGTTAGTCACACTCTGTGGCTACCATACCTGATGTGGAATTCATTGGGCCACTTCGGTTTCTGTTCAAACTAGTATGAACAAGGACAGGGATGAGATGGGAGTGGGGGAATTATGACATGTGGGCCAAGGAACACACAGAGATTTCCAGAAATCTGAAGTAATCTTTACTTCACAGAAGTGCTTTCTATGAAAAGGTCTGCAACTGAAACACTTATAGGGGAATGGGTCTCTTCAGAAGAAAAATTGAGACCTCAGATGCAGGTTTTTCCTTTCTTTTTACACTACTTTAGCTGTTTGTAAGTATAGCTAACACAACTATGTGTGCTTTTTCACATAGCAAAGCCAATCTGGAAAACTTTTAAGTTATCAGAGCATCATTGTAGACTACCTTAAGCTTGTGGCCCCATCTATACTTACAAGCTTTCTGAAGAACAGACACCTGAATGTTTTAGCTTATGACATCTGTGAACATAAAAGAACGAGAACTAACATTTTTATTCAGAAAGAAGTTAAATAACCTAACTCCTGATGAACTACACTGACCTAGAATTACCATTCCTAAAGCAAAGAGGGAGCAGCAATAAACTTAAATTCTGCCCATAAATGAAGATAAGAATTGTTTTATTGATAAAAATGCAATGTCTTTTAAAAACTATGTTTAAATAGGAAAAGCTGAATGAACTTTTAAGTACTCGCTGTTTTTAAGGTATCAATAGCTCTCTTCGGAATCGATAGTAGGAGAATTCATTTGTTGCAAACTAAATTTTAGTATATTCCACATAATGAAGATTTACTTTGTTACACACGTACTCAGAAGTCTTAACACCTAATTAATCTACCAGCCAAAAACTGGTAGCTTTCAAGAGTAGAATGAATAGTCTTCTCTTATAAAAACGAGGTGAAGTTTGTCAACTCTTAAAGACAGGCAGTACTTTCACTAAACCTCCTGCCCCAGGGTATCTTTTTTCTTAAAAAAATAGTATGATAGAATATGTAGAAATTTAACTACTATTAATAGTCACAAAGCTATGTAATTAAGATTGTTCACATACTGGCAACCATATGCTTTGATTCAAAATATAGCATCTACACCCACATAATTTGGTATGTTGGGTGAAGCATGCTAAAATTTTAATACTACAAAATGTTAACGTCTCCTATCACCCCCGAGTTATAGGAAATCCTATTTACCCATTTACAGTTTAAAACCCCGTAACAGTAGGACTCGTTTATATGTTAAATGTCCCCCCAGCCAAGAGGTAGAAGGAATTCAGGACATAAACTATAATGTTTTTTAAAAAAAGAAACCTTCATAAATCAAGCACTTAAGACAATATCAACCTCTTACTCCTATAGAACCCAGACAATGAAAAACTCTATGTTAGAATAGATCTTTGCTCAAAAGCCGGCAATCTAAACATCCAAAATAGCTATAGGTAGAATAAGAGAAAGGGTGGTGACAGTATTACAGCAGATTATGAAAAACAAGAAGCATCAAAAAAAGTTTGAAAGTGAGACAGTCATAAGCTCTGGGAAGTCTGAGATTTTTAACTGGGTAGACATCAGCTTTCTGTTTTAACTGTTATGTGCTGCATACGTATCAATAGAAGGTATTATGTGACTGATCAGATAAGGAAAAGAGTGGGAGTTTCTAAGGAAAGCACCAAAAGAAGTAATACTTATGGGAACAAAGACGAAACACATACTGTTAAGTGCACATTTCAAACTACAGTGGAGATGCTGGTGCAACTTCAGCAGTAGTAACCAGAAGTGGAGGGAAATAGCTAGATAATAAACCCGCAAAAATAAATTACTTCCAGGAGTTACCGCCAGAGCAACCTGACATTCAGGATGGCGCTAATTTCCCTATTTATAAGGGCAGAACATGCACATTACAGGACAGGGCAAGAAACAGCCCTAATTGCATTGCAACTCCACCTGAACACAAAACAAATCCAGAAACAGTGCTTCTTGGTTCACTCGGACAGAATTCACTGCCAGAAATGCATTAACCACTTTTTCCAATCCACGCTGCTTTCACAAATCACTCCTTTGGTATTTCAAAACAAGAAGGTTACTAAGAACACCTTTAAGGTTAACAGCTCTTCCTTAGGAAAAAACATTTAACTTCAACTTTTACCTTTACCTTGTGAAACATGACGCAATTAGAAGTTAGCTATTACTGAGGAATACTTTATAATTGCCAATTAGACTCCCAATCGCACCATTATGGAGTATGCACATTTAACTTTCTCAGAGTAGGTTGTGTTATTTACTACGTCTGTAAAAAACACTAGATAATGAAAAAGCATCTAGTAAAAACACAACAAAAAAGAGACACATGAGCCTACTCTCTGTTAGGAAATAAAACTATGCATCTGCAACTACACTACATTTCAAGAGCTTACCTTCTTTTTGTCCCTCATTGAGCCCTTCCCTCGGACCATTATCTTGCATCCCGTTTCTGCCTCCAGCTGTTTAGCTGTTAGTCCTCTGGGCCCAAGGATTCTTCCAACAAAGTTAAACTGGAAAAGGAAAAAAGAAGATTATTTCTATAAAAGTAAACAAAAATAATTTTAAATTTACCAAGATGTATTTCTTTCTCTAAAATATCATCAAGTGTTTATTAGTTTAGAACACTACACTAAACACCTGAGGTTAAAGAATGAGGTAAGTACTGTTTCCATGCTTTAGATACCTATGTGACCCTTACTTTGTCAGGGCAATACAGGTTTCAGGTGAAAATAGGTTTTTAAATTTAACACCCAGTAGTCTAGGGCAAGTGGTAGTCCTAATTTCCTCCTCATTAAGTCATATGAGCTCTTACAGAAACTACAAATCACTCCCCCCCATCACTAACATGACAAGACGTGCTCATTAGTGACCAACAATGTGTATCACACCATGGAACACACAGGTTCTGGTTGCACAACCAGACATGCGCACAAACTTCCATGTGGTGGGACTAATCAGGTGCCAGGTGTAGGTCCAGTGCCATAATGGCACAGGGCCTTCAGGAAAGGTCCCTAGGCCCACTATCCATTTGCTCCCTGCCTACAGCTAAGGAGCCTGCAGAAAACATTCTTTTTCACCCTTCCGTGCTGTTCTGGTGGGCTCAATCTGGACAGCACGCTCCTGGCTGGCCATCTAATTCTACAGAAGCTCTTCTTTATCTACCCATGCCATAGCATTTCCTTCAGATAAAAAAAACCTGAGGCTTGTTACATATTCACTTTAGGTGTCATGGGCAACATTTCTGGAAACCAGTGTATTTGCCATATATGTCTGCATATATATGGCAATCTGCATGTGCATATATATATATGTACATGTATATACAGACACATGACAAAAGCACGTCATTTTTTGTAAGTTGTACCCTTTACTCAGTTATGCATGCAAACAGAGCAAGTGTTTCATGTTTAGTTGGCTAACTCCAATACCAGCAGACAACCCCCTGCCTACACTTAACAGTAATACTGACAATACATAATGTTATTTCCCAGGGTTTTTTCCCTTTCATTATTTTCAATCACACATTCTGGAAACTATGACTTAAAAAAGCACTAAGTGAAGGTAGCATTAAGAACATACAGCAGTACTCTGTGACAACTACAGTGCAAAGATGAAGCACCAGGCTTCAAAGGATACATAAACCTAGAAATTTCAGACTGAAGATTAAATTCAAAGAAGATATTAAGAGAACAGAAACTCTGCAGTAAGGACAGAAGTCTGGATATTTTAGATCCTGATAAACAAAGCTATTCAATGGAATTATGAAGAAGTCGTTGGGTTTCATTTCCTCAGTTAATTAAAATTGGTTTTGAGTACTAGAACTCAACATATTTGAAATCCTTTATAAAACTGCAAAGACCAGAAACTATTTAGGAGTGAGTAGATATTATGAACACAAGCAAATTAAAGTTCCTCAACAAAAATAATAGTGTTTCACAACGGCTAAACTGTTCATAGGGAAGGTACAATCCCAAAATTATTTAGTATTCCAAGCTCAAAACCAAAGACATATTACGAAGTTTGAATCAAGGGGGGGAATTAAAGGCACTAATGAATACATACACAAACGCCGAATCATAGGAAATTACAGAAGATTTACTAAGACCAGATAAAACAATGAACTAGCAACAAGTGACAAAGTTCAACCTTGAAATATTATCAAAATCCTGCATGTTACACATTTCATGCTTAATACCAAAATCATACCACTATGTTACATAAACAGCATCTTACTTGCCTTTCACCACAACCACCCTTCCTGCACAACTACATCTTTAGATATCGATCCCATTCCACTGGTAAAGCTAAAATAATACTGCAAATCTGACTTTAAACCACTCTAACCAACATACAAGGTATCTATCATTACATTCTCCATCTCCCAAGAAAAACAGCAGCCTCTAACATTTTAACTTGGACCATGGCTAAAAGAATAATCAAATTCTAAGATAAGATAATTTGGATTAAAAATGTAAACGGAACAATCTATGATATTAAGAAAAAAAGCAGGAATTCATATCACTCTCAAGCTTGCCACTATATTCATGTTGTCTGAACATTACTTAGAATTGTGGCTTGTAGTTGAGAAATGGCTGATTTAAACCGCAACACATTCTGTTAAATAAGCCAGTTTCTTTTCCAGCTAATCACAGAATATTCTCCTTATAAAAAGCTTTCATAAATTGTTCCAAGTTAGCTCAGCCCCTGCTTTTTCTTTGCAAACTATATGCATTAACACCTTGAACTTTTTTGTATAGGTATTTTTTCTAAAACCCTGACGGTTCTTGTTACTTCTCTTGGACCCTCGAGTTTGTTCATTTCTTAAAGCTGGATGCCTGGACAAGGCAATACTTGAACTGAGACCTCAACAAGATTAAGTTACTCGGAACAATCACATCTTACAAACCACATTCTTATTAATACATACCAGCTTCTTTCCCTCACAAAAAAATTCAGCTCTCATGTTTGGTTCAACGTTTGTTGCCCCCAGAAACTCCCCTCCATTATCTCTGCCTTGCCAGTTTCCCCCAGTTTTGTATTCATACGCAACTTTTATGCCCCCCTACGACAACATTTTTTCCAAGAAAGGTTGGACCAGATAACCCTTGAAGTCCCTTCCAACCTGGTATTCTATGTTGTTCTAACATTCAGACAGAGCCAAAGCTATGAGTATTTCCCTATGATTTCTTACAGCTTTTCTCACCCTGCATTTGTCTAATCCTCTAGGATTCACCTTACACCCAGTGAATTACTAGAAAATAAACAGCAGTGGTTCACAAATCAGTTTGACCAATTTAAGACTGCGTTACTTTGAATGTACCCAACCTCACACATGTTGGAATTAGAGGGTATGTTAAAAATTAAGCAGAAGTGACCCACGCTAAGATTAACTGCTTCTACATCAACGATACAGAAAAAGCAATCAAATGCTTCATTTTCCTTCATCAAATTAGTCTCTCCTTCTGCAACAATTAATCTATCTCTATACTCAATAAATGTATTTTTGTATGTCTAACGTTTTCACTCACAGTATTTCACAATTATTTTCCTGGTCTTTTAGAAGAGCTGAACGAAGTTTTATTTTTGTTTCTCAAATCTTCCTATACAAACTCAAAATTACAACTCTAGAAACAACCTCCAGAAGGACATGTTCGTGACATGCATAAACAAAAAAGCATCCTATGACCACCTAGAATTCTTTACTTTTTAGGAACAACAGAGGGAACCACGAGGTATACAACACTAACAATATTCATCAAAGCCAAGAATTAGAGTATCTAGTGGAGCCCAGATGCTGAAGTTGGGGTTTTTTGCTCAAGTTCCAACCAGTTGCACCATGTTGCTTTCCCTCTCTACCTGCTTCTCCGCATCATCACTCCCATTCCCTTCGTTTGCTAACCTTACAAGCTCGAAGTTTCCAGCATGTACAAAATACACACCAGCAAGATCCCATACCAAGTCCTGTGTTGCCTTTCTTTGAGAAGATGCCAAAAATACATACTTTTAAAAAAGGACAGCATATATTGGGAGACTCTGTACATGAGGATCTTTGTTACCGAAGGTGTTTAAGCAGAAACAAACATATTAGGAAAATAGTTGCAAAATGTACGCACCTACTCTGGGATATTAATGATTACTCTGCAGCAATTGATGGTCCCAAGAGCTGACAAAATTTCTATCTGGTGCCCTCTCCAACAAGTCCACTGCATCAGAAATTCAGTGACAAAACCAGTTTGTATTCCCTATGCATAGAACAACTATTTCCCAAGCAGAGCAGATGCTTTTAGAATCCTTCTAAGCCTCACAGCCCCTACACTCAGAACAAAAGTAGTGAAGGAAAATAAGAACTAAGTATGCTAAAGACTCAAATCTGCTCATTAATGTAAATGGTTGCAAAGCGTATGACTTTCACAGCATACGGGAAATACAATGTTTAAGAAACTTTCCAGGCAAGATAACATCTGAGGAACCTGGGAGAGTCCAGTAGTACTAAATTTCATACTATTATTGTGCCTTTTGTGTTTTGCATTTTCCTTTGAAACTTGAAAGTAAGATACGGCAAGATCTAATTTATCTGATGAAAAAAAATTCTTTCCTTCATTACTGGACAAGAATTTGAAAAAATCTGATTTGATTAAAATATCCAAATCTAGCAAAAAATAACATAAGCACATGCATTTAGTTAAACAATTATTTTGCCTAATTAAAAACTGATTTATTCTACCATCTTATCAGCAAATGTTCCAATGATTTACTATACATTGAATTTGCAGGGCTAGTTACTTGTCACTGGAAAAAAGCCAAAACAAACTATTCTTAAAGTCTATTTCAAATTAAGGAAATCAAGGACAGTCTTAGAAAGCTTGTATGTTCCTCAGACACAATGCATATTTGAGTACAAACTTTCTATACTCAGCATAAACATTACTTTAAGGAAAAATCTCAGGAAAACCTCAGTAGTTCCTCATGATACCAAGAACAAAAGATGCTCTACACTTCACATTGACTTTAACTAAGAATACTTTAAGACGTGATAATAAACATTTAAATTAACCAAAAATTCTAAACACACACAAGAGAGCCCTTTCTTTACCGATGATCCACAACAAATGCTTTGCAATATGTATCCATTTCTAGTCATCTGGCATTTGGTCTCACCTTCTGATCTCCAACTTAGAAAAAATCACATAAATCCTCTGAATTCCTTAAAAAAAACCTGCTGTTACAATTAAACTCTTGATGATGTTACTTAGTTCTTAACTGCCTGTAGAAACCAGCTTCAGTATAGTTATGCTATATATGAAAACATGTTCTCCGTTTTCAGACTACCTTTACGTATCATTAATTCCTTTTTTTTTTTAAATTGTAAACAGGACACACAAACTTCAGGCTTCTACATCTGTTAGACATAATTCTGCCAGCTCTAAGTGGATTTTCTTGAAGACAAAAAACTGTACCTTATATTCACCCTTCCCATATCCAAATCAGCTTTCAGATTGTATACTAAATACATTAAACAAACTAAAGCATCCCAAAAATGCGGTTCAAAATGTCCTGGTGTTTTAGTTTGTTTAAAAGACACAGAGAGCAGCATCTCCTGCTTACTTCATTTTCATATGCTTTTCTCTACCAAGTAACAAGCAGCTGAAGACCAACACTCTGCATGGCCCAGTGGTTAAAATATGTCAAGGTTAAGAAGCAACTGAAAACTCAATGTTAGAATGGAGAACATCGGGTAATTTTATCTTAAGCAGTAATACTGACAGCCAGTTTAGACATTTTGGAGGGAACCTGCTATTTCTTCAGATCATAATAATCCCATTCCCAGACCACTTGGGAGATAACTTAATCTGACAGAGTTACAGGTTAAAGCACTAACTGTGGAAATGAAGTAATGAAGAGACACAAAGGAACTTGCAGCAAAGCATTCAAAAGAAAGTGTGATAAATGTGTGTAAACACAACGTTGTTTGTGAAATGTGAGTACTCTTTGTGAGCAAGATTAACATTACTCCTAAATATTATTCTTAAAGTTAAAATTAAATTCCAGTACATATTTTCATGCATGTTTTTATGAAGAAAATTATTTAATTGAAACGTATTTATATGCAAACTTAAATTGGAAATACTACCATAGAAGATAAAAAATAGCACTATGCTGACAAAACATGTCATAAGTACTCAGAAAATGAGGCTCTGTACCCAACACAAGCCTTCACTGAGCCACCAAAATTAGGAAATTAGAGGTGGGGGGTTTTTATCGCTTTCTTTTTAAAGGAATATTGTTTTATGATACTGGTACTACAGTTATTTTTCCATAAAATATTTCTGCATTTATTAGAAATAGCTTGAATTGGTTTAAGCTGAGTTTTAGATAATCATAAAAAACATCAGATATACAGCCAAATTAGGTTTTTTGAAAGCCTGTGCCTTGAAACAAGAATAAAACCACTTGAGGTATCCAAAAACAAAATATATCATATTAAACCTTAAGAAGGTAAGACTGTATACTTTCAGTTAGTGTTTAATAAAAAACCCAAAACTTGTAGCATAACATTATAAATAGGTAGCTTTGAGATTACCTTCTCAGAAATTTAATCTGAAATGTTTTCTAGGAGAATAAAAATAACTTAACTGGGCATTTACCTGCCTTACACTACCTGAATACGCTTTCGAGCAATAACATTTTCCAATATTTATTCAATTAACATATCATGACCAAATACCCATTTTCACAATGACAGCTTTGTCACAAAGTTGGCTGTGGGTTTTTTTATTTAGTTTTTTTTACAAGAGCAGCTGTAGTGATGTATATTTATACACACGCGAGCACACACACATATATATACACACACACACAGAGATACACTTTTAAGAAAACTGAACACATATACCTAAGTTATTGTGTTCCTTACTCAAAATGACCATGAATAAATTTGC
>NW_010548112.1:18306-57783 GCF_000687285.1 Phaethon lepturus | reverse complement strand
CAGGAATTGATTAAAGACATAGCCCTTCAGTTCACATTTACAGCTCCCCCCACCTTTTTTTTAGTCAAACTATTTTCTTGAAATAATTCAAACTATTGCCACTATCTCATCCAGTACAGAAGATGACACCACTAGATTTTTAATAGGTGGTGATTAAGGAAACAGAAAGTCTCTTTTTCCATGAACAGAAAACCTCAGACTATTTCATGCCTTATTAAATATTTCCAGTGATTCAACACCACACTCATCACAACAGAAAACGGCTACATAGCTTTTGTGGGAGAAAAGCAGTAGTAAGAACTACCACCAAATAAGAACAAGTGCATCATACACACAGCTTACTCAGTGACCACACCACAGATTAAATGAAAACAAAGAATGAAAAGTTTACATATACAGCCAATTGTACACATTTAAGAAATTAAGTGGGAAAAATACAATGTTTCACGAATAAAATAATTTTGAAATTGCAAAATCTTTCATTAACTGCATTAGCATGTACTTCGAGGATTAAATATGCTCCAGTGGAATTTGGCAAGTGTTCTGCGTAGTTAAGAAAAACAGATTGATGAGATTTTAGAGGAAGGTGAAAAAGCAGATGGTATTATCATTATCAATACAGTGAACACAGACAATAGTAACCACACGTAGAAGTTAATTTTTACATACGAACTAACTTTAGTAGTTAAGACTTCTAGTGACAACAGTCAAGTTATTTCCTGAAGTCTCTCCCAAAAACACCTACTAGTAATAAGAGAGGCCGCAGACAACAATGCATGAGAAGCATTCCCTTCATCCCTTAATACAGCATGTTTTCTAAGCTCAATAACCAAGTAAATGCCAAAGTACATATGTAGTAAATACCAGCATGACACATATAATCTGCTTATGTCAAATACATCAACTTCTATTTGCTGGGTGTATCTGACATATGCCATTCTAATACTATAATTAAAGCTAAATGAAACCTATCGAAGCATTCAAGTGATGAAGTTAAGCAGTAAATTAGTAATGTTGTGCTGTAAGATACTTAGGCATATAAATTATCATTAAATAATCTCTTCATCACTCAAACACAAAAATAAAACCATTAAGGTAGTGGAGAACAAAATACAGAGTATCAACCCTCAGAAAGTTAGGACCTGTCGTATTTGCTATTAGGTACTTTTGTGCTTGATAAACAAAACAAAAACCTCTAGCACACCATTTGAAATACCTTCAATATTACTTCAAGTGTGTGAAATATAATCCCCGATGTTTAATAAAAGGGTCATTATAGCTAAAAATATTTCAAGTAGTTCAAATTCTCCAAAATTTGAGTTGTCACAAAGAAAACAGCAAAATCTTTATCACTGGCGTAAAAAAAGATATAATGAAAAGTTTCTTCTTATTTTAGTAAATGGCCAAGTATGATTTTCAGCACATATGTAATTCACTAAGACTGGTTCTATCTTTATTTAGTTCATCGTATACTTTTTAAACACAGATCAAGGGGATTTTTTTTTGGTTCCTAATTCAGTTACCATACTCAAGTTTTTAACATCAAAGCCAGAGAGCAACTCATCTTGTTACAGGCGAGAACTGATAATTATTGTGGGAGTAAGAAAAGCTTAGTCTAGTTCAAAAACTTCTGTAAGTAAAATATCTATTAACACCAAAGTAAAGAATATGAACATAATTGTAATATATTACTAAAACATGTAGTATTTTTGCAGCAGGAGAACAAAGTTAACATTCAATGGTTTGAAGTCTGTGGTATATTACACAAAAATAGCAGCATCCAGAGGAATATAAAAATAACATATTAGTGCAGGGGTTTTGTGTATTGCTTGTCTCAGAGGTTACAATGAAAAACTCAGCTAGTAACAAAGAGTAGGAGTCCTCTCCATACAAATACCTGCATCTGTTACTCCTTCTCAGATCTACATTTAACCTAGGTAATACATAATGCAGTTACAATAGCAGAAATTTTGATAACATTTTAAGTTCCTTTAAATTAGATTATTTTAATTTTTTAAGGACAACTACTTAAGTCTATTGCAACAGTATATTCCATGAGATCTCCAGAAAGGAGAAAGATCTTCAGAAAGTTTTTCAAGCTCACTAGTGAGCACTATTTGGGGGAGGGAAGAAGATTTTAAATCTCAGTTCTAAGTACTGGGGTATTTACATTGCATAGCGTGCATGAGTCAGCCCTCCTCCACGTTGTTGAACCTCTAACTCACCTCATCTCGAAAGCTAGTAAAATGGCACCGGTACAATTCAGACACCGAACAGTTAACATTACATTCAGAATTAAAATCCCTTGAATGAACACGCACATGCTGCAAGCCAGCTGGCTGACCAAAACTGAACATAATATTTAGCATTTGTTGGCCAGTTAGTAAACAGACCTTGCCTATATAGAGACCACACACAGTCTTTTAATAAGAACGGTGGATACAGATTTACCTATGTTTTACAGTAAAGCTTTATTAAAGAAGACATTAAAGAATCTGTGATGAACAGTAACAGCTCATTCTCTCTGTGAGATTAAGAATTGCAGCCTTCCCTCTTGGACATCAGCAATGCAATACTTTCATGATTTCAAGGATAGATTACTACAATACGCAGTTTGGTCTACCTTAAGAAATGCTTGTTTATTACTGCTTCTTACTAGTGAAGTTCTCAGAGTACCATTAAAACAGGTGGTATAATAAATAAGAACTTTTAGGAATTCTTAATACTAAAAATTAGGATTTTTTAATTTAGATTTTTCTTTTTCACTTAAAAAAAGGTAATTCTGTTAGTTACAGGAATCACAAGTATTACATTTTCAAATGGGTAACCCTGAGCCCTACTCAACTGTAAAGTTCTCTTTGCTAGTACCTATATTCCAGCAACCTAACATTATTTAATACATTAAAACCAGCTTCCAATTGTGTTCTGGAATATGTAAAAGTAAAACAAGCACATCATGTAATTTCAGACAGAAAACTGAGGTTGTTTTAATTGGGTGATAAATTTTGATAAATATATTGCTTTCTACCATAAAAACTAATTTTTTATGAAACAGTACTGTACAGTTAAAGCCCCAAAACAGCACAGCAACATTAAGGAACATAACCACCTTAAAATAAACATATGAACTTATTCAATTTAAAGACACCACAATTCTGCAAGGTTAGTTTTTATTGCTAGAACTGACTTGAACATAAATAATCTGGTAATTGGCATTTCTGACTGAGCAGAGTATCAGCCACTGGTGATCATTCAAAAAGCTCAATCTTTTTTCTGATCACTGCAGCTGTAAACTAGACAAACCAGATTATCCACGTGACATCAATAAAATATAGTTTTTACTCAGCAGACTGCCTCCTACTGCTTAAAATGCTCCTTTAAAAAAAGGGCAAAAAATAAAAATGCATTTAGAAGTATAGCTGGGATTTTGAATGAATTACTAAATCCTTTAAATCTACATTATTCACCCCTAATAACCTCTGTGCTGAAGGCTTTGAGAGCTTGTTTAACTGACAAACAGCTTTACAAACCCCATGTAAATCCAATGGATCAGAAGAAAAAAAAAAGTAAGGCTAGCTTTCCAGGTCATTTTAATAATGGTAATAGAGCTTGCTTTTTTAAAGAAAAAGGAATTCCGAGAGCACAGAATTATTTTTTTGAAGTAACACACTGCAGTATACAACTTTTTTCCTCCAAATTCTTAACTTGCATCTTATAAGAGAACCTGAATAAATTATGAAGTGTTCAGATTACACACTTCGTGTTTCATTCAGATGTTCAAGTTTCTTAATGTTATCATGACAGCTAGAAATTTATCTAAATAACACTTAATTTTTAGCACAAAAATTCTAATGCACATGACAGAAGAACCTCAGCAGTAGCTAAACCTAGTTAACTGAATGCATTACAACTAGTCAGAGTTGGAACATGCAAGTTTCCTTTATCTGTTTGAACTAGGTATCTGTCAGAGTTCATTATCAAAATGCAGTCATAAGAACTCAGGATGTAGTAATTCCTGTACATCCAAAAATCAAAATCAACATCTCTTGTTATATAGTGTACCAACATAATTTTCATCCACACATTCAACCACAAAATGTTAACAGACTCTTCCCAGAAAATCTATTTTCAGCTCCTCTGGGCAGAAGGATTTTTTGAACACAATGTGTACGTGTATTATCAAAGGTGGAAAAGATGGAAAAAAAAATTTTTTTTTTGTATGTTAACACAAACATAGTATCTTTAATCTTTAGGGCACTGTTTTGCCACAGTATCTGTTAAAGAGCTAACATCATTTGTTCACTAATCATCATTTGTTGGCTAATTTGAAGGTCACACGATCTAACAGCATACAACAAATTAAATATCCTAGCCTACTAGATTTGAAGAACTACCACATCTAACCGATACTCAATTCAGTTTTCTAAAAACTAACCCAAGTAGTAAACATTTATGTCAGGACATTTACCATCTAGTTTAAAATTAAGCCATTGCTATGGAGTTTCACTGTCCTAGGATTGTATAAGGATTTTTCATTCATTTTCATTTTGCTGTAGCAAAATTACATCTCAATCATATAATTTTGGCATTAGATAATACAACCTTCAGATAGAAACTAGAAAGCAATCCAAACAAACCAAAAGGGAAATTTACTTTTTTGTTTTGTGAAAATGAAAGATATACTGCCACCATAAAGACCTTACATTATATTGTCAAAGAGTCAAGAAACTTTAAAACACTGCAGAAGTTGCACTGCTTAGGTTGCTTTAAATTGAAGCAGCGGAAGTCAGATAAACAAACTACAAAGTTTGAGAGAACTAATTTAAGAATAACTCTTAAATTACTGACCTCTAACACAAAACTATAAAAGCTGTTTGCTGCTGGTTTTTACCGTACAGAATTAAATAGAAGCTCAAATCTCTCTTAACTCTTTTACTCAGGGCCTGAAAACCGTATCTGGTATATCATCATGCTACGTATAGTCCACCTGAACTTCTGCATACCTATTTCAGTACTCCCCATAGAAAAGATAAACACATACGAAGACAATAAATTAACGCAAGACCATCTCAAATTGATAGAAAACTACTCTGACAGTACTATTGTAACATGGAGAAGCTGCTCCTATAATGGAAGAAAAAAAACCAGCTCTTAGCATTAAGACAAATGAGACTCATCTATCACTGTTCTAAAACCTCCTGGGTTACACTCCCCTTCCACAAACACTCCAACAAACTTCAAGGAAGAGGACATACCAGCTCCTCCTAAGAGGAGGAGATCTGGAATTTCCTGCTCCCTTCCCGCCATGTCAGATTATGCTGCTGCACAAGAAGCCTGTCCACATTTAAGAACAGCAGCAAAAAAAAAAAAAGGAAAAGTCCTCTCCAGCTGAAGGCTTTTTTAGGCTGTAGTACAGTTGCACTCTCTTTAGTCTACAGCTTCTATCAGGGAAAGGCTGGGCCCATTCACTCCTCACCTGTTAAACCCAGCACAGGACTGCCTCTAGGCTGCCCAGCACCACAGACACCTATTACAGATATGAAAGAAAGGACAGAAAGCCCTGTTCATTACTAGTTTACCTGTTGAGAAGCCATAAACAAGGGTCTGCTCTTCACCTCTCTTTGGGTCAACTGACAGCTGTAAGCCAGGAGAAACAATCAAGTTTGGGTTCAAGAACTAAACAAGTTCTTGAGAAGAAACAGTAGAAACCTCAGTCCACAAGAAGAAGCAAATAATATCAAGCAGGATTAACCTTCAAACTAAGGTGCTGGACTCATTTCAAGCTTACATTCTACCAGCCTTTACTGCATGTAAATGAACTAGATGTAGTTATAACCTACATATCAAATATGAGGCTTTTAAGCAATTAAACATTGATTTTTTCCAAACATTAACTTCCCTTTTGAAAATGCATCAAATATAAAATCACATTTAAACCACATGATACTTTTCTACACCTCTAATAAAGGGGGAAATTAAGATATATAAATTTTACACCCTTGGAGAACATTCATGCTTTCGTCTATTACAAAAATAAACCTTTTTTTTTCCTAAATTAAGTATTAAACTGCAAGATACTTCATCAAGTATCAAAATGTTTCCAAAAAGTCCCATTGAGTACTGAGAAAACATCAAAAGAACAGTACTGTAAAATCATCTAAAACTGCTTGAATCAAAAGTAAGTTAATTTTTAAAATAACTTTCTCTGGACAGCAAACAAAGTTTTAATTTCTTTTTGCACTGAACAAGCCATGAAAAACTATGAAGTTTTAGACTAGTTTTATAAAACTATTTATATAAAATTAAGAATTTTATGCTACTAATAAAAGCGCTCTTTCAAAGTTTGTCCTTCCAAACTCTTTAACCTTCCCTGTCATTAGGGCTGACTGATATGCCACCAGCTGTTTTTTTTTTC
Source organism: Phaethon lepturus (assembly GCF_000687285.1). Lineage (NCBI taxonomy): Eukaryota > Metazoa > Chordata > Aves > Phaethontiformes > Phaethontidae > Phaethon > Phaethon lepturus. Next base: position 51,368 of record NW_010548112.1, on the reverse strand, counting down.
TTCCTCGTGCTACAATGCATTCCCTTCCTTTTTAAGGCTAGTGTACCCAAGCAACAAACAGCAGGACTTAAGCCAGCTGCTAGGATGTCACAAACCTATATATTTAGCTCCCATCTCATTTATTGCCATGCCTCAGTGTCAACCATTTAATGTCCCTTTTGCTCCAGTCTACTGACATTCCTCACTAGCTGACAACACTGCGGGCTGGATCAGCAGCCAGGAGGTACAAGAACACACAACAATAAACCAGAGACCTTATCAGTTATCAGAGACAAAAGCCATGCCTTGTCAAACATACTCAAGGTGAAAAACATTTTGGGTTTTGGCTTCTCCCTTCCCCCCCAACTTCTGATCTCATTTTCACTGTTTATAAATTGTGCCATTGTTTATGTAAATATTAACTTTAGATCTTTAGAAACAGCAATTTGTTCTTTTAGCATGTTTAATTAGCATTATTCCATTGTCACCTAATAGGACAGAAATCCTCCCATCTGTACTATATTAATTTGCAGTATTTGCTTTACTTCTGCTTTATCAGTGCTTTTCATATTAATATAAAATGTACATTAAAGTCACATTTGCTTTCCATTTAAGATTGTTTTAAAAATTAACCCTTTTCCTCATGCCACAAGTTTAAAGAAAATCTTAACAGGGTATTTCAATTCCATTTCAAGTAACTATAAAATAATATCCCTCAAAATGAATTTTATGCTACAATTTCTGTTCCTGTAAAAACACTAATCTAATTACTGTCATATTTTGCAAATAATTGGATTTTAAATTGCTTAGAATTATCAACATAAGTGAGAAAGCTGTAAAGATAGACAAATTAACAATTTCATGGTTTTAAAATAGGAATCTCCGTTATCATTAGAGGCCCATTTGCAATGATTTAAAGGCCCACAGTACAGTTTGGTAGTTCCCTTCTTTTAAGTGGTCATAAAAACTTTTAAACAGTAATTGAAAGATTGTTAACAGAAACTCTTTCAGGAAATCAGATCCCACGAACAATCTAATAGTAGCATGCTTAAGTGAGATAGTGAATAATCTGTTTCATCCTATTCACAAAGATGAGGTTTTCAGAACAGCGACAAGACATCAGTTTCAATAACACCAGGAGAAGAGTAAAAATTGTTCGATTCCATGCTCTACTTGGGAATCATGACACATTTATCTAGAGAATTAACAAGTTGTGCCATATGTAAATTGGTCTCCAAAACCTAATTGTAGGTTCCAGCAGTGCCCTCTAAACCTCACAGTTTACATCATTAAACTCATATTCCAATAACAAAGGATCCTCAGGATATACAGTCCAACAACTAATTTCCATAATAATACCTTTTAATTAGATGTGACTACATGTGACATTACCCACGGCACTTAAAGTTGGTAATTTTGCTGTAGACTACTTCCAATTTTCAGTAATTAGAAGTGAGAAAGATATGTTTAAATTGGAGCACCATTTTAGATGGTGATACTGTTGTTACAAATACTTTGCAGAAATGGAAATCCTTATACTTACAGGACAGCGTTCTCTTTTTTAAATTTATCAGAGAAATGCAATCACTTCTCCTCCTCCAAAAAGGAAGAGCTGACCAAGCAGAAACAGGCTTTGAGGTTATACTTAAGTTTATGCAAAGCAGAGGTGCTCAGTAACCACTTAATTTCTTCTTATTAATTACTGGAACTTTAGACGAAGTTCTGCATCCCTTTCAGGCCATAGATTTTCTGCTGAATTAGTCAGTGGTATATAATTCTCAATTCCAAAAATAAATTTGTTAGTCACCTTGAAAGGTGGGAGGAAACACAAGAAATTGCACACTCCCAAATCAGAATACCGTAAAGCTGTATTATATAAATAGTAATTACTACTCTTTCCTCCACAATAACACTCTCTTTGACAAGCAAAGTTAAAAAAAACAACAAAGGTAAAGCACCACACCAAGAAACAGAGCAACTAAACCCATGATAAAGATGCATAGTATTGTATTGTGGATAAAGGCAGGCATTACCAATGACAGCTGTGATGACAGCTTCTATATTCAACCGATATATTTGGTGAAAAATTGCATTTTATGAAATTTCTGAAGCGAGTGACAAATTAAGGTATTTAACCTTCCTAAACAAACATTTTCCAGTCATGAAACTGATTTTAATTACCTCATTTAGCTGACTAAATTGTAATTTATAATCACAACCAATATTCGATAATTTTTGCTTTACTTTTACTCACATTCAAGTATTTGTAACACAACTGCAATCTGATTCATAATATTAAAGCTCTATAGTATAAACGAACTGATTTATATGAATTGGGGGGGCACGGGGAAATCAGAATTATTATCTAGTTTGAGACAAATCAACTTCTGAAGTATCTATTTATGTCTTTAAATAGACTGAACAGCCTTCAAGTAGTTCAACAATCAGAACTACAGAAACTCATGATTTAACCAGAGAATGATAATGCTTAGCCACAGGAGCTTTGTACATCACAATCAATTTCCATGTACATAGTTTGCACTGCATTAGATTCTTTCGGCATTGATTTACCAAACTAGGTCTGGAATTTCATACCATGAAAATACTGAAACACGTCACAAAGTAACTTTAAATTGTTTTATCAAAACAAAAGCAATCCCCCACCCAAAAGTTTAGACCAAAAAAACCCTAGGGTTATATAATTTAGTAGTTTTTGTCATTCTACTACAGACTTCAAGTGACATGCTTCAACCAAGTGTAGAAGAAAAAAGACTAGTAGCTCTCAATGTCTACTTGCTGTTGCCCAATTCCTTCCTCTTAAAAAAAAAATCATAAATAAGTTTCTCAATGTTGACCATATTTGAAGTGAAAAATTGAACAATTCCATTTACCTTCTGAAAAAGCTGTTTCAAAGTGTTCAATACACATGTACAGCTGCCAGAATCAGTAAGTTTGCAAAATTCAAGCCCAGAACTGCAGAACACCTCAAATTATAGCCCTCAATGTTTCCTTTAGTGCTTTAAGGTCTAATCCACCTTGTCTGCTTTAAATGACTTGGGCTAAAAACTGTTATAGTACCAAACCTTAACTCTCTTCTCTATCTGTAAGAAGGCAATACATAAAAAGAAAAATGAGGAAAATCTGAGAAGTGCCTGAAACACCTTAAAAAGCCCAACTGGTCTGGAACATTTAAGGGTGTGAGTCCCACAACATACACACTAGAGAGTTTTGTGCTTCAGCCAGCATCAAGAAGTAAAGAGCAGCAGTATTACATTAATAGCAGCACGTTTGCATAGCAAATCTTATTGAATCTATTATCCTAAACATTTATAATTACAATGCTACTAAAATAGCAGCATATAAACAGTTGCTACATTAAGGCTTCATTTCTAACAGCTTTTGCCTTTTACCCAGAGGCTTTTAAAGTAAGGAGACAAACAGACATACATTACCACATTCAACAGTGGATGACCACTGCCACCACAGTTACTGCAACCAAAGAGGAACTATCCCTATTTACCACAGGAAAAAAAGGCGTAAGAAAGAGTTATCATAAAGCTCTGAAATGCACGTCAGGTTCACATGCCAATCTCCCTGTCTGTAGTAACATATATCTCTATAACCGAAGTTATCTTCCACCCCTATTTATGCTACAAAGCCAGAGATCCAGGTCTGTCTCTCTCGTTCAGATTGCCCATCCCCAACCCCCTGAAGAAATCAAAATCCTTCAGAAAGATTCACAAGCTCCTGTTTATAATTTTCCAGGTCTCATGGACTACATTTGAACTTGTGGAAGGAAAAAAAAAGATGCAAAGTATTACTTTGGCCAGGCTAACCTGAAAAAACATCTGAAGAGATCAAAGCCCAAGAAATACTATTTTAGTATTTGTGGTGAGTAACACCATCTTTGCTTTACTTTTAATGCAAGTGACATTCACTTTAAAAACAACAGTAATCAAATACAGTCAAATGAGTTCAAACTAGAAAATTCAAACAATTAAGCTAAACAGTATGAGCCAGAAGCTTAATATGTTAATTTGAATATCATCTTTGTTATCATCAGTAGTTAAGATACATTAACAATTGGTCATTTCCACTAACCAGGATAACAAATTTGGAAAAGCAAAACAGAGATATCTATTTCATGCTGCATTCACATTTTTAGACCATCTGTACTTGGCAGGGGAAAAAATTTACCTGAGAAACTGGTGCATATTTAAGACAACTTTAAACCCTAATTCAGCTGACGACCATCCCAGAGCAGGTAGTCCCTGTACCACTGGCAACAGGGAAAGCCCTCACTGTCCTTTGATGCTAGAGATCATAATGTTTGTAACTAGAATGAACTTGAATGTATAGGTCAGTATGTTCTGATTGTTTATAAACCACATAGCTGAAAGATATTGATCAACCTTAAGTAAGTACTCTAAAGAAACAGAAGCTTCTGAAAAAGCATTAATCAACCTAAGCAACTTAAAGTTAAGTGTTGGGTGGATGAGTGTACACCATTAGGACATGTGCATGAGCCTTCCAGGAAGGCACGAGATACTATGCTATATAACAAGGGACAACTAGAATGAGTGCAAGTAAAGTGTAAAAAGGAACTAGCTGCTCATCAACCAGCATTATTTTTCTTAAAAAAAATGAGTGTATATGAATGAAAAACAATGCACACAGCTTCAAAAGAAGTGTAGCAAGTTTCAAAAGGAATCTGAGCCTTCACAGAATTCAACTATTTTACACTGCTCTTAACAAAGAGAAAAGAAACATGAAAGCTGAGAACTGTGATTAATATTATGCCAGAGTAACTGAAATGAAACAACTGTGTCCAACTACTGTTCTTAGCAGCTTTAAAAAATAGCATATACTAATTGAATAAATTGAGTAGATCCATACAACAATGGATGAAAGCCCAATAGCTATGCAATCTCAGAATCTCCTACACAGAGCTATCTAATGAGGCAGCATTTGTGTTTTATTCTAAATCTAACATTCAAGACTAAGGCAGGTAAACAGTTCCTAAGTTCTTGCTTAAAAGGCAACCTGTTTTTTAAATTACTATGCACCCCCAAGACTTGTGGGCAGACTTATTCTAGTAATAAACAACAGATCTTTCAGTATTGAGGACTATGTAAGCTGATTTTTACCTGAGAGAGATATTTTACCTGAGAGGTATTTAGGAGAGATACAAGGAAAATAAAAGGCCAATATTTTGACTGGTACTCAATACTACTTCTAATAGCAATTCAGGATGCAGCTTGGTGCCTTCTTATCCCAGCAGAACACCGAGCAAGCATGATTAGCAAAGACTTGCATTTCACTGATCTACCTATATGATCTTTGAGAACTCATGCTGTCCTCTGATGAGAAACTATGAAATTGCTTTTACAAGGGCAACTTCTTAAGAATCTGAGCATACAAACAGTAGTACCTGATCTACAGAGCTATTAAAAAGGAAGAATTATCTAATATGCCTGTCAAAAGCTTACTGACCACCAGATATGGGCGGTGGAAGAACAAAAGAAGACAGGAAGATAGCATGGTATTATAATTGCCAGGTTAAATCCCTGCAGAAAATACAACAGCTCAGTGTTACAGGTCTCCTTTGTCAACTAACCAGAGGAAAAAAAGTTTTAAAACCTCTTCATTCTCAAGAAAGGGGGTTTCTCTCTGTATTTCCTACCTCTTTAAAATGTTGTGCTTCTCAACTACAAACCCCATCCCTTCAGGAATCAATGTCAGCTCTCTGAAGAAAAGGGGAGATCTGTTCTTGACTTTGAACAGCTGAGTGCATCTACTAGGGATTCTGATGCCTGAACAGTAATTTGTAAATCCATGTATGTATTTTAAACACAGCTCTAGCTTGCTCTGTTGGTGTTAGCCCTTAATGATGTATTTCCATGTCCACTGCAGTCCCCAGTCCTAGTTAAAGTATACAGGAAATACACAAAAAACTACAAGCAAGTTCAGCAGGTGTACCCAAGTGTACCTGACCTATTCACAACAGCAAGCAAAAATGTCATGCTGAAGCACTTCCTCCTCTCTGTATAGAACCCTTCTTTACTATGATAAACATTTGAAATAATAGATTGAACAAAAAACAATGAAAACCAAAAATCAATATTCCACAAATCTCTCTGCCCCGCAACTGACCTTTCATTATTTGTATTTGCACACAACTCTTCGGTACTTAATCTTGCAAGAGCTACTATACAAAGTGAGCAGAAGTTCTAAGGGAAAACAGTTCAGCAAAAGGAAGCATAAATAAACTGACGTATGATTAACTGAAACCATGTACCCAAATATTTTTGTAATCCATGAACTGAAGAAATTTATGTGCATAAAGTGCAGAATTATAAAACAAAAGAGAGTATTAAGACGACAGCTCTGATCAAACAGATTGCCCAATGAAAGCCTGACTCTGCAAAGACAGTTACAATTGAGGGACAAGCCATAATGAAAGGCACCACGCAAGCAAAAACAAGCATGACAGATATTGACTACTAGATCTTAACTTTTCAAAAAGTTCAGTTGGACACATCTTTCGCAACCTCAAATTCTGTAACTCCCAAAATTACAAGAGGACTCCTACCCTGAAGAGTTGGACCTGTACAGTGACTAAACAAGAAAAATAATCCACTACTTTTTACTACAAGTGTCATATACATGCTGGACATCATCAAAAGTGTAATCCTATCTATGATGTTAATTTGAAGAAGTTAATACAAGCATCACCATAACAAACTGGTATCCTAACAAATATGTTCAACTTGTGTATCAGTATTGCAACTAATTTCTTCTCCCAGATTTCCAAATTTACTTTGAAAAATATTATGGGAAACATTGTCCCTAGCCAAAGCAAGCTCTATTTACTTAGTCTTTACTTGTCTCACCTCCACCGCCTTCCTTTTTTAATCAATTTATACACACAAAAAGCATAGTATCTGCAAAGAGTTAAAGAGCAGAATTTGAAAGTAAGCATTAAATGGGAGTAAGAATATTAACATATAAGTAACAAGGTAATCACCTAACTTAATTGCACTCAATGCTTGAAGAGTTAAATGGTGAAGAAATAGCTCTCACAAGGATGAGATATGGACCAAATTCATTGGCACTGCTGAACTGATGCTGAGCCTGCAAGACTACCATCAGAGACTCAAAGACAAGGAGTTTTATCTCCCATGTATTCTAGACATTTGTCTTCCATGTCTCCAAGGACAAACATGTTCTGGAGATTTAACAGGCTTACTTCTGAACAAAATTATGACAATGTATGTCATCTTTCAGCAAGGTGCTACCAAAAAGAAGCCAGCCATTGAGTGTGAACCTGGGCTCAAAAGAAACTTATCTTTCAAAAGGTCAATCAGATGGTCAGTAACAGAAGGATATCCAATAAAACATTAGACAGAAAGGGTAAAAAAGCTTCATACACATATTGAAGCATGTCTCTGTTTTATTAGCATCTGAACAAAGGGGACCTTTCTCAATGAATTCATTCCCTTACCATTTGCAACCAGAGTGCGTAAAGCCTCTCATAAATATATAGCATTCAAAATTAACTTTTTTGCTCACGTTACTTCTACTAGAATGTTTTTCCAAATATCTCACTCAGACTGGAAATTAATAATCAAACTATTTTAGTTTTTTCATATACATTTGTACTTGTATAAGTAGTTGACCTTCTGCCAAATCTTTCTTCAGCCCTGCTGGTACTCTGTAGCCCAAATTTATTTAGAGACCAGTTATATTCTTTCTTTCCTTCCTATTGCAAGGGTAAACAAGGCCAGCTCTTTTAGCCTCCTTCCCTGTTTACCACTAGGGAATGAAGAGCTTAAGTAAAAGAATCAGAACAATAAATAAAGAGGATGTTATCATTTTCCTAATCCATATTAGGGATGCCATTAAACTCTGATATTACCAAATTGAAAAAGGATTTAAACGTTTTGTCAGTAAGTTCCCCATAGTAAAATGAATCCCTGTGTTCATCATTCTGTTGTACTAATTAAACAGTTTTAACTAAAATGGTCAGGAAGTACGCACAAGCTGTTTATCACGGCTGGCCTTTGAGCTTCAGTATACTCAAAGGACACGCTACTTTAGATGCGATAATTACAGAGTTCTTACATTTTTACTGAAGAGGCACAGAAGAGTTCCAACAGAGAATTTCACATTAATCAGAGCTAACAGGGTACCTATTAATAATAAAGCCATGATTATAATAGAAAAACATTTATTCAGTCCAACATTTGTAGGTACTAATTCCAAAAACTGTTTAAATTGATATCAGACATAAAGTTTAGTCTCAGCTCTTTAGGGAAATTCAAGAAAATTAATCATTTATCTGAAGCATAAGAAATGCTAAAGACTATTAAATATTCACCCACAAACAACAGCATATCCTCCATACTTCTGCTTCTTAAGAGCTCAATAATTTTCCTCACAACTTTTCTTTTTACTTTTTTATACTCTGATGGAACATATTTCTCCATGAATTGAAAATGTCTTCAAACCGTAACACCAAAGACTTAAAGGAGCATACAAAGATTTAACTGTAGAGAGATCACATTTTTAACTGAAGGGAAAATTATGGACAACTACTAGAATTTAATCTTCTGGGTGTCTTCTGCACAATTTCTCTCTCAAGTTTCAGGAGCACATACATGGTTCAGAAAAGCTGAACTCTCAGCTTTAAGACTAAAGCTTCTATAAAGATCTAACACCTTCCAAAGATACTAGAAGAAAATACATACGGGTAAACACAATGGCATTACTGTAGCTTCCAATGGAAAAAACAATGAGCCAGACCACCCCAAAGAGTTATGCAATTTATCAGATTGTGATTACATCATGGAAAAACGCTCCTTATTAATGCAATACACAAAAAATTAGTTATTCCTTAGCAAGACTTTTGCATATCTTCCATTTACTAGTACAGAAGTAGAAATGCAGACTCTACACAGTCGGCATTTAAAAACTACAGGCTGTTTCAGACAACTGATTTTTTTGAAAGTTGAACCTTGCACCAACTACGGTCTTAGAATAAAAAATACTAAAAGTACACTCACAAAAAACTAAATTATTGAGAGATTATTGGGGATTTTATATATTTATTTAATATATTTATATATTTATTTATTTTAGCTTTATAATTCAATTTGATATATTCTTTCCTCTGTGTAGGTACTCAAAGCAAACAGTAGTATTGAAGTGATGTAGGCTATGAAAATTTACTGCTTCATCTTTTATACATATATGCATATATATGTTTATATATATATACATAAAACCTAAGTTTGTTTAAACTTATGGCAGATCATTATTTTTGCGCCTCACAGTTAGTTTAGGATTCTGCACATAAGATGGTACTATAGTACTATTCAGTATTCACTACTTTAAGCATAATCTATATGCTTAAATTTTTGAGTAAAAAATATTTACCAGAATAAGGTTTATTAAATATCATAAGAAGTTTTGATAATTTTCAATTTACATTGTTAAAAATATTACTAAATCTACACCAGAAAACAGTTTCTGGTCACTCTTCTCTGAATAATCTTCAAGTTTATGCATCTTTATGTCTTTATAAAGTATACAAGATTGTCAGCTGGAAGAGAATGATGGCGATAGAGAGAATTAACTGGGTTTGTCTGACAAACTCACTCTGATAATCTGCGCATCATGTCTTCCCTGTGTCTGATAACAACTAAATCAATTGCTAGATATGAGTAAGAAGTTTCGCATAACACTGTGATGACAATGAAATTATCTTTACAGGTGAAATTAATCTTCACAAGTGAATTTTACAGGGGTTTTTTCAAGAGAAATTGGAATGACTGTACTCCAGACCTTCTGAACACTGTACTAGCCTGAACACAAAGCAAGTTGTTTAATTTGTAACCTGCAGAAAGATCTTAGAAAGGAACTACAGACAAAACCACAGCTTTTTTTGTACATAGTGGTATATTGTAGGTGCTTAGTCAATTACTGAGGCTGTGCAGACACCATTCTGAGTAGCTAGGATCAAATACAAACAACACAAGCAGGAGCACGCAGGGAATGCTGGGCTTGGCTACCACCATAGTGGTAAAGCCGTACATTTTCTAGCAAACATTTCACATCATCTCATAAGGACCAATTACCTTTTTATTCCAGGTCACATGCATGCAAACCACAAGTCTCACCAACTTCTGAATTTGTAAGAGTTTATTAAAATAAACTAGTGAACACTTCAAGGGCATCCTTCTGAAGGCACGAAAAGAGCTAGCCGTAGCTAGAGAAATCGTACACCCAAAGTTACACAAGGTGTTTTGACAGTAACTAGAGACAAACTCTTTCCTGCTTATTTACACTGTATTTGATAATTAACTGGCAGTGAAAAGCTGAGGTCCTACACCCTTGATTTCTAGAAGAAAAGCTTAATAATAACTACAGGAAATCCAACCCCTTTTTATTCCTCCTATCTCATGATCCTGATATAGTAATCATCAAGTTCTGTAAAAACTACAACTGGTAACTAAGGCAACTTCACAAAGGATACATTATCAAGTTATAACCCCAAGATTTCAACACCTAAGCTATGTTTTAAAAAGCCAAGAAGCAGTATAACTCTAAGATATATACAGATATCTAAGTACAGAGCTATTGACATTGCTGTACAGAAAAATTGCATAGCACAGTTCCTCTCAAAAATCTGTAATTCCAAGGAGTTTCAAAAGAATCACTCTTTTTGGTGTGGGAATATGTATGCACGTATATATGTGTACATATATGCATATGTGCATCTCCATAATTTGGAAGAAGGGAAGGGAAGGGGAGAGAGATGTCCTTACTGCCAATGCAAATTCTTTGAACACTTTTTTCCCAGTGCAGGTATTTTAACCCAGAAGCAACAGAACAACTTTGTGAAAACTGAAAAGGGAAAAGAGGCATTTGTCTAAGTATTCTGTTCTGAATAATGACTTGCACTAATTTTTCTTAATGGAGTATGGCACAATGAGGTTTTTAGAGGCCTGTATGTTCTAAGCAGCACTAAAATAATAAAGCTTAATTTGGAGAGCTTAATCTAATTAATGATACAAAGGAAAGCCACAGAAATACAGAAGTGTTACTGCCATTTTTTGTTGGTCTGTACTTTCTTCCACTTTATACCACTTCAATGTGCAAATGCCTGACTTGGACCCTGCACTCCTCCACTGCAACAGGACCTCTAAATTCTGTTATGGAGGAATAACACCATTTCTTATTTTGTCAGTGATCAATGAAAATGGTTAGGGTAGATTTTGACAGGACTGTTTCTCCCTGAGTTGTTTTAAGAAACCATTCAGACCACAGGAGTTCTAAATAGATCTTCTAGTTAATTAAATTAAACCCTTCTCCCTCAAAAAGGTATATGTACAATAGAACAGAACACCCAATGGAGAACTTAACATTGGCATGCAAGCAAGGAGCTTTGCTTAAGGAGGCAGAGGACAGAGGGCAAAAAACCCGCCCAAGAAAAAGACATTTCTATATGCAACAAAACTGGTTACACAGGTATGGGACAAACAGAAACTGACATTAAGTACAGTCTCCAAAAGGTCTCTAAAGGGTCTCTAAGCATTCTCCAATCAAATTTTAGACATACTAAGAGGAAAAAAAACACTGTCCCAAGAACTACTTCCCTCATAAAACTCACTACACAGTGTCTCAGGAGTGACAGTACTGAATGAACAAGATAATACACATCTTGGATCTACAGCTTTGCAAGCCATACTAGTTTGGTATTTAACACAACCTTCTTCCACTCACACTCACTGCAAATCAAGACACCAAGTGGAACATACACTGCTTCCCTAAGAAGTACCTTGTCAAAAACAACTCAGTGTGATCCAAGGGTAGCATTGCATGAAATTTACATTTAAAGACAACCACAAGGATCAAAAAAGAATTTAGGGACTAAAAAGATATACTTACATCTGGATATTCTTTTACAGGCACATATAGTTTCTCTTGTAACTGTACAATAGGTCCCACAGCATCTGGTAATTCTGCACTTCTCTTCTCCGTACTACCATTTAATGTGTCGTTATACATGTCTTTCCGTACTCTGCTAATTTCTGTGGGGGGAAAAACGTATATTAGGTATTAAATACAGTAACATTATAATCTAGCATGACAGTCTTCTCTTTCTAATCTTTCCCAAATCTTAATGCCATTTTATTCCTCTCCATGAGCACCATGGTAACTTGAAAGAAAAATCTACTCTGGTTTTGTTTACTTTTCTGTGTGGGTTTTTTTTTTTTTTAATTGCAACACCTTCTTAAATGTTTTTTTCATGTCTGTAAATTTGCTACCTACTCATTCTGTTTATGCAATTCAGCTACTGAAGTAAAAATTATGTGCAGCTCCTCAGAACACTTGCAAGATTGTTCATATCATTTAAAAGGTGCATAAGAACAGTTCTTCTGCATTATTTTTATAATAAAGCATCTAGAAAGCAAAAAAAATTGAAATCTGTACTGAAAATAAAAAATACAAAAATAAATCTATACGGTACTGTTTGCCAGTTATGAGATTAACTATAGCATTTGGAAATGAAATGGTGCATTCTTTCAGCAATGAGGTATCTGACAACTCAAGGGAGCACACGGTGTGACCACAAACTAGTAAATATTGTTCTACTGACTACCCCCAGTGAGATAATGAAAAAATGAAGACAACTACAGTATCAGAGACCCGGGCAACCTCTATATACATCCAAAAGTCCTACTACTTCATTGCAAAGTAATGAAAAACTCCTCGACAGCATCAGAGAATGTCACAAGTAGACCTCTCAGGTACTGTTTCTACCCATTACACCTGTACTACCCACACCTTGAGGTATTTACTTGCAAGATGTACTTGAGTAATTATAAACAAGGTAGTTAAAAAGGGATAATTTGATGCAACTCCGGGTCTATTTCACTAAACTGTAACAACCTGAGAACAGACCCAAAGCTTTCTTTTATTTAACCAAAAAATGTATTTAACAAGAGCTTGTATTTAATTTCTAGAACTGTTAAACTGGTATTTAAATTGCTGCTTTAAGAATAAATCCCTCACATTTCATAACTTCATTACTTTAAGAATTACTTAAAATTAATGTATTAACCAAGTTCCAAATTGAAAACTAACATTTAAATAGGCATTGTTCCCAAAGCATTAAGATTTATTATAGTGTGGACCGTAAAGCAAAAACTTACATCAATAATTCCAGCCTTTTACTTAGAATTGTTACAGCTGCTTTCAAAATCTTCAGAATTAAAATGAAACCGAAAACAGAACTTTTATGTTTTCATCTGACTACAGGAAGACACAGAAATGAGAAGTCACTTGAAACTCTAGCAGCAGACAAGAGATTAATGTAACCTCTGTTTCATAATCAATTTCTTCTCTGGCCAGTTATTTCTAGCTGAGATTTCACAACTTGAAAAGCTAGGGGGGAGAGGGAGAGCATCAGAACCAATGAATCTCTGAAACGCAGCAGACCTAAATCTCAGCTGAGTTAGTCTAATTCTAGGAAACTTACTCTGCATATTCAAGAATAAGTTGTTTCTGCACTGGAAACTGATGTACTCAATCATGTATACTATATAATGATTTGGTGGTTAACGCCTGTTTAGAATGGAGAACACAAATTCATCATCATATAATCATAGATCAAGGAAAAAATCCACAGCTGCTGCTACACTGACAATATTGGCAACAGACACAAAATCCTCAGAACTACAAGCAGTATTTACACTGGCTTCAGTATATAAAGAAATTCTTTAGCACATCTCTTTGAACACATACTATTATCTTCTGGCAGATTTTGTTTCCTTTTCATTATCTTCAGATTTTCCATTAACTTAACACTACACTGAAACAAGCCAGGCAGTCTGCTGAAGTACTGAAGCATAAGTAGCAAGATGGTCATTTTTATTTATATTTGGCAGCTACAGAGTAGTTGCACTGAAAAATTAATTTTGAATTTTATATTTCATGTAGAATATCATCACTAACACTAGATAGCCTAGTTTTTACAGGACAGAAAGAACACTTATTTTAATCTTTCCCTTGCAAATACTCATACATCACATTTGTGACACTGCAGAGCCAAACATTCAGAACACATACACATAGATAGTATGATAAACTGACTTGAGGACTACCACGGAATTCTGGCTTGTGTGAAACCTAAGCCACTCATCACACCTCAAACATTATATAAAATGAAGACATGTACCAACTCAGGATTTTCTACTCCACTACAGGACCAGACACCTGAAATTCAGTTTTCTTCGAATATATAGGTTTTTATCTTCTCTCTCTACATTCAAGCCACTGGTAACACTGATAAACATCAGAACAGGGACAGTCAACTACGTCAACTCAGCATTATCATCAGCTCCTCAAATGCTACTGTTTTTTCTGCTTCTTGGGAGTTTTGTCTTCTCTCTTGCCTTAGGTACTTTCCCTAAAACCTCAGACAAAACATCCAGAAGCAACAGGTGAAATAACAAGCATGTATTCCCAGTTTTTCTTTAACTGCTGATCAGGTCTCCAAACTCGCTTTCTGTATAACACACTATCTAAGAGCCTCTCTTTTCACTTATTTTGTATTTGGCAGAACTGAAGGACTACTGCTTATATTAAAAAATAATTAGAGCAAACCTCCAGTTCACCCATTATCTCTCACTCCTAACTATGGCTAGAACACAATCTATCTTCCTTCCCAACTTGTTAGCCCAGCTGACCACAAGCATTCTGCCAAATACATAACTTAATAAGAATTGTGTATCTGCTTAATCCTGTTTTTTCCAGATTCTGCTGAATATTTTTATAAGTCTGCAAGACTTTTTTTTTCCTCTTTTATGACTAACAGCAGTTTTCTCACATACCTGCCTCTTGTTTAATCACCCCTCTTGGGTCTCAATAAGAGTCCATACAGAAGTACTGAATTTTGATCACATAATCTTTCTTCTACCATCTCCATTATACTAAATTCAAGCTTCCAGTCTCTTGAGTATCTTGCAACTTTGCCACTCACTTTAAGCAATTATGCATATCTATAGAACTATCTGCTACTGTATTTCCAGCACACCTCTCAATAGTTTATCAGAAGTGCAGTAAGATTCCAGAAAGCTTCACCAGCTGCATGTTAGAAAAGCTAAAAGCTCTACTCTCCTTTCACCTTTAGCAAGTATCTATTTTATTCTGTTCTGAAATACTTAAAATACTTAAAAATCTGAGGACCGGAGTAGTACAAAAGTAGGAAGGTCATATTCTCAAAGCATACCTTTTTATTTTTTACCGTTGAATCCACATATCATTAAAAATATGAGGACCTCAAGTAAACAGCCTTTTATTTAGATTTATTTCACATCATTTCTTAAACACCACCAAGCAGATGTCTCATCTTCCCTTCCCAAAAGCTTCTTAGGTATGTCCTCTATGAAATCACGCTTCCCAAGTTCATTTGCAAGGCTTTAGCTCCTCCACATTTACAATTCTTTACAAATTCTTCCACCATGTACCTCACAAAAAGCCAAATGATTTAAAAATAAGGAAAGCTTTCAAAGTGAACATCTAAGTACACTTCTAACTACTTTACTTCTATCTTAACACTGTAGTGGTAATTATGTTGTATAACACTCTAGGGATAGAAGAGAGAGTTAGTAAGGAGAGCTACTTAATTACAATAGTACATATGGCTAAAAAAAGCATACAGCAGCTTCACCACACCTCTAAAACCTGTGAGCTCTGCAAATGCAGTAATAGGCCTTCCTTTGAAAAGACTGTTGGGTTGATGGTTGGACTTGATGATCTTAAAGGTCTTTTCCAACCCTAATGATTCTGTAATCTAAATACCCATCTCTACTGTAAGTAGAAGCAGAAACTCTCATGAAGAATTTCAAGACCCACATTATTCACCTTTAACAATACTCTGGTCTGTACATTGTAAGTAATAAGTTTAGCAGTAAGTGACAAATTTGACTTGCTCACAGCAGGGCAGTGGAGGAATAGATGCAAAAAAGACAATCTAGCTTCAATATAATTATCTTGTTCCACCTTAACATGGCATGACATAATCACCTATGGTGGTAATGACATGCATTTTGGTCCAGGAGAACATTTTTCTTCATCTGTCCCTGAAAATTGTAACGTAATCTTCCGTTTCCTTCATCTACAGACATTATTTTTCAAACTCTCTCTAACACTTTTATAACATATGATTTGAAGAAGGACACACTGTTTATACTGATTACATTTGCCTAGAGAGATGTACTTTTTTGATTTCTTCACGACACTTAACGATAAGGTTTTCTTCCCTCTTGAGCATAAGAAGGACTGCATTCAGAAGAATGCTTGTCATCACACTATAGCCACCAAGAAATTGACAGCTGAAAAACAGCAACTATGATTCCCTTAGAGGGAGTGAGACTCTGTACATGTGTTTAAAACTGTTGGATTACAATGTAAAACGGGTTTACATAAACCACTCAGCAAGCATAAACCACTCAGCAAGCATATCCAAAGCAGAAAATCACTGAAAAGGTTCCAATTTTTCCTCTCCCATCACTTTCAGAGTTGCAAACCACCCTCATCCCCAGTGCCCACAGCTTTAGAATTTCTCATCATGAAGGTTTCTCTAAATTCTAAAGGTACTTCTTTTGAAAGAAGAGCAGACTTGGACACTGTTTTTAAACCAACGCATTCCTCATTGCAGTTTAAACTAGAACCAAGAATCTGAAGAACTGAACCAAACCATCTGACAATAACAATATGCTCCAATGGCTACAGCTACTTGAACAGAGCGAAACTAATGCCACTCTCAGCCTATGTTGCTTTCCAAAGTCTAACACAATGTTAAGCCATCAATGCACACTAAATTTAATTCTTTAAATTGATGAAAATAAGATGTGTTTATCTGTCACAGAAGAGCCACTTATCTATCATTCTTAATTTTTACAATATACAGCAAATAGGGGTGTAACAAACCAGTAGCCACAATCGGCGATAGATTCAGAATAATACTAACTATCTTAGAACATCAGTCAGCATGCTTCCTTAAAGGAAGCAAAGCACCACACACTCAAAGATTCTCAATCATACGCTAGTTCCCATAGGAAAAAAAAAGAAAAGTTATGAGCAAATTTTTTAAAGTTAAAAATTTCAGAAGTATGGTGAGAAAAAGTTATGTTCATATAGCCAAAAATCTACACACTACTTAGGATCTCAGTGATGCATAGAACATTCAGTTTCAGTTTTCTACTTTCTCACACAAATCATATGCCCAAAATATCAATGACACCAATTTTTTTGTTTGTTTGTTTTTACACACACAGCATTAATTTTATGTATTTTGACAGGAAAAGTTAATTCTTACAACAAATTTCTTACAGACTTGGTACTAAAACCAGGCATAAATAATGTCAATATTGCCACAATGATTTTTTTCTGAAAAGTGAAAAATTCCAATAACTGTCTATCAGAGATTACTTTAGTAAGTTCACTCAAACTCAAGAGATCAGCAGGCATTGAGCTGAGGTGGCGAAAACAACTGAGTCAAGTCTCTTCTCATTATTTACTATTAAGAAGTTTAATGTGTTTTTTTTAATGTGAAATGCAACAAAAAAGATGCAAAAAGTTAGCATTTTTATTAAAACATTTTTACTGCAGACAACTGCTGCTGGATCATCAATGTAGGAATTTAAGAGGTACTTTCAAACAACAAGATAATTTTTTTCCAATTCTTCTGCAGTCAGATAGGTCCCCAAATGAGTGAACAAACATTACAAACATTCTTACATACAGACATACAATTACCACGTTGAAGGATCCAAATCCACTGAATATGAAGGGGTTTATCTGGGCAGATAATCCATTCCATGTTCCATCAAATCATTACCCACCAATTAGGCAACTACAACTTGATACCAGTTAGTTTTATATAATACACAGTGTTTTCTTCAAACAGCATCCAATAATATTGTAAACAAAGCACCCAAAACATGTAACTAGGAATGGAAAGAAAAAAGGCAGAAAAAGTATATAACTATTACGTTCTGCTCTTAGCGAAAAAAATTCTAAAGACAGGTGGATTATAACCACCTGTATATATAAAGCATTCTGAAGGCTAATACAGAGAATGTGCTTAAGCTACAAGATGAGTGCTGTGCTGATTTTCATGCCTGCCCAAAGAACTTTGTTGACACAGCACATACCAAATTTAAATATAGCCTTTATTATAAAAAATTAAAACAAGCACCAAAACAATGTGACATCACCCCATTTGATCAATTTGGTGCATAACACTTTCTCTCAGAAGAAATGAAAGAGTATCTGTAAGTTCTGGATACCACCACTGAGAATATGGTGTACAGTCATGCAGCAGTGTCACAAAAAAGAAGTGTTTGCATTAGATTTCAATTCATCTTTTATTGCCTCGGAAAAACTCTAGTTTCTTCTCCTTTGTTCTTCTGAGTCCAATCTAGAAGTACACTTTCAATGATTAAACTGTCAGTCCAATGATAAGTGGGCCGCACTTTCAGCAATTTGTCAGCACTCTCAGTATCAAAATCCAGTCATTTCTTTTCGCAAGAAGAGCTTGCAGAACTCCTTCTGTTGTGGGCAGTTGCAAGGTTTGCATCAAACTGACTTCAAAACCAAATAGAGCATACTCATCTGTTCTCTTCGTATAAATGTCAACAGAGAGCTTTTAAGTGCTTTATTATTGGTGGAACATTGCAACTCTAGTGTTTTCTAATCTAGCAGCTTTAGTATGCTTATTTGGCAAAGAAATAGTTGTTTTTATGCATCACAATTTTAACAGTCTTCACTGTTCACACCAATGCTTGTTTGCCACTATTGCTGATGCAGCAGAAATAGCAACACTAGCAAAAAACCAAGTCGTTTTTAATACTGTGCCACATGGACCTGTACCCTGCATGCATCATCAGTGTACAGACTAAAATGTTGGCAAGCACTTACTCTACCCACTCCCTGCTATTAATCAGGGAAACGCCTGAGTACCAGGCAAACAAGATTCCTATCATCCTTCCTTCAGAAACCAATACGGAGTAAAAAAATTAAAAAGTTAGACAAACATGATCAAGCATCAGAGCTGATAAAACACATGGTCCACTTCTGACAATTTTTCATACATCAGCAGTTTTGGTTTAGAGTATGACATTGAATTCTGACATAATTAACTGGCAAATTTAGCACAGTCATGCGTTTGTTTCCACTTACTAAAACTTGCATTTACGTTATTTAATATGATGGTATGTAAGAACAGCCAGAAAAGGTCCGATCAAAAGCCCATCAATCCCGCATTACATCTGACAGCGGCAATCTGCATTCACTTAAGAAAATAATACAAAGATTAAATACAGTTTCCTCATTTTCTTAGTAAACTCAAAAAATAGTACATTTGGCATGAAGTCCTGTATCTCCTCATATCCCAGTACTATGCTCCAAAAAAAACCTGGAACTCTTTAACATAAAAATCAGTTTAGAAGTTCCTAAGAGGCCAGCTGAACAAGCCTTTCACCAGTCTACTTGGTATCTTCAGCTAAAATCATCTAGCAACTGACATGCACTACCCATCCACATCCAAATGAGTATCTTTGTAAAACAAAGCTTCTTGAGGTGAGTAATCAGCTGATAGACAGAACACAGTACAACTGAACTAAACTCAAGAGTCAAGTAAAATTAGGTGTTTTAAAAGTCAACATTAAAAATCAGGAAAGTGAACCCAGAGTATTCATCTCCATGTTAAGTCTCCACATTAGATCAAGCTTACACAGTAGCTCAGTTAAAGTAAATGAACACATTCTGTTCTGCTGGTTACAAAATTTTCTTACAACATAGGTTAGATTAACAACATCAAACTCTTCAAAACATTTTCCACTAGTAAAGTCCATTAGCACAGCATGACTGCTGAAGCAGATTTGGTGGCTCATATTCATTATTGGGCTTCATTAGTACACTTTCAAAAACCCTCTACTCTCGCTCCGTTTAGCAGCAAGTTGCCCCCAAATACTTAGCTGCAAGCAGCACAGTTAGGCATACATCAAGGTGCTAAATCTATCGCAGGTTTTTGTTTGTTTTTTCCATACCCAGTAGCATGAATCAAATGTCTGGCAGCTAACCATAATAATAAATGACTTGGATATCTTTTATGCAGGAGAACCAGCAGTAATAAAATTCGGTACAAAATACTAATCATGAACAGAAAAATGAAAGGAGCCATCCATTCGATGAGATTTAAACAACATTACTTGTTGCTATTTAAAAACATCAGCTTAATAATATCAGCTAAAACTGACAGAACTTCCATGGTTTTAGTTCCTCAGGTGAAATTGCTCTTTGCGAACAACGCAGCTTGGCTGATCTGCAATAGACCTTCTCTACCCAGGCGCTATTCCATTCTCCCTATGCTTAAATCAATCCGTTCACAACAGTCTCAACCACTGTCCAGTTTCTACAGGTATCTTCAGCATATGAAATAAACTGTATTTATGTTGAACAACTATGAAGTCATGTAATGGGAAACTCTCCAGTTAAAGCCAGAAGGACATTCTCTCAAAAGGTATACTGAGCACTTCAGAAAACAATAGCCTAATTCACATCAGAATCCCCCACATATCAGCAAAGTCCCACACCACATGCTATCCCACCAATATGTGCAAGGAGTGCCTAAAAAAAGTAAAAGGCAAGATGATATTTTACAACCTTTAAATCAAACTAATTTAAACAAATTCCTGGTTGAGACCCTCCAAACTAATTGGTTTTGAAGTTTAGGGGAGAATTAAAATTCTGATGAAGTTATCTAAATTTCAGTTTTGTTTATTCTTGGAACGGAGAAGAAATCAAATAGTGAAAACTACTTAAAAAAAACTACCTGAAAGAATTGAATAGCGGCACCATTAGATTCTTTCCTGCTTTCCAAGGGTGCATCTTAACACTCACCATTTACAAAGAATAATGTAAAGCACATGCAAGTTACTTTCTCAATCTTTTGGAAACCATCCACAGCCACCCTCCACAAGTAGCAATTACAAGAAAACATTCCATTGGTTAATACACTCCTTTTTTATGAAAGGAGGGCTCTTTTTTTTTTTTTACTTCTGTGATCACCCCAAAATAATTAACGATTCACTAATACAGTAACATCATGGAGGTCTTCTCCCTATTTTAATAATTGTTTTAAGGCCAAAGTAAATTTCCCACATCTTCCACATTCAAAGGCAATCTGAGAGAACATAAAACTTTGTAGCTAACAAAGTACTTCAGGAATTGTTGGAAAGTGAAGACACATATAGAATGTCTTCTGTGAGTTTTTAACATGGTCTTTTCCTTGTCATAAAACTGAATCTTCTACAGTATATGCACACAGTGAGACATGATACCTTAAAAAAACCTAGATATCTGGATCATACATACTTAGTGAGTTACAGGGAAAAAAATTAATTAGCATTAGCTGATTAGTCATGAAGAATTAATGTTATGCATTCTTTATTAAAAATACATGTACTATACTGCTATTAAGATGCTGACGATCAGAATATAATCATAAAAAC
This sequence comes from Phaethon lepturus, assembly GCF_000687285.1. NCBI lineage: Eukaryota > Metazoa > Chordata > Aves > Phaethontiformes > Phaethontidae > Phaethon > Phaethon lepturus. The sequence continues at coordinate 29,802 of NW_010548112.1, read as the reverse complement.
CTAGATTTTGGCACTAAGTTTTTGTACCTGTGACATCTAAAAAAGCCATGTTCGTTGGTTATCAACCCAGCAATTTACCTAATACTGCAAGATATGAAACACCAAAAACTGAGAAAGCAAGCATATCTAATCATAAGCAAATGACTTAGTTATAAAGTGATCACCTTTAATTCTGACTGCTGGCGTATCAAAACAAAGCTATTCTAGTATTTGTAAAAGCAATGCTTCTACATCTTTGAAATACTACTTCATAAGAGGCTGACCTGACATCTTTCATCACTTCAACTGGAGTGATGGTGGAACTCTAATCCATTTGCATAGGACTGACTAGTTCCTCTCATTCACAATTTACCTTTTTTTAACTGGTTACGTACAACAGAAATACAATCCCACTTTTAAACACACTACTCCCATCACACAGTATTATTTTACACACTGCCCTACCCTGGCTCCATCAGCATTTTATTCACTAGACTAAAAAGGTAACAATTTTTAGTTGACAAGTACCAACATTGACATTGACAAGTTAGTCATCTACCACATTAAACAGTAACTACTGCACTGCTCTGACATTAAATACATTATCAAGCTGCACTATGCAACTTCAAACTAACTTTTAAGTATTGGAAGACTTCCCAGAGTTAGGCAGTACATAAACAAAATCTCTACCTAATCACAAATCTCTACTTAACCAAATACATAAGCAACAGCACAGTTTACGCAATTTGATAACACACCTGACCAAACTACAGCCCTAAATTAAGTATTACCCATCTGTGATAAAAAGATTATACATGTCCAACATATCTTTTAGCTTGTATTTATTAAGTTACAAAGCTGAATTAGCAGAGACATCAATTCTTAATACAGCAGTAGTCAAATATTCCTGCATGTGATAAACTGATAGATTTATCCATTACGTTGTTGATGAACCAACATACAAAGCTGGTTTAGATTTGGCTTTAGTAAGGAAAGACAACTTCAAAGGAGATGGCCATCAAATCAAGTTATAAAACTTGAACAAACAGAAAAAAACCCAAATTTTACTTATACTTGGATTTCAAAACAGGTGACTTTGATGAAGTATGGAACTTCTTAGCAAAATGATCTGAACAGACGGATGTTGGAAAGAGAAAAACTGGAAACTCTGAGTTAGAAGTACAATAACCAAACATGTACTCACGCAGAAAAAGCCTCCAAAATTTAGCTCAAGAATACATATTCCAGACACATTAGTCCATTTGTATTACTATGCCAAATTTCAGAAATGTTGAACAACTTAAAATACCATCATGAAAGTCTGTAAAGCATACAAGTTTACCAAAGTTAGACTGTGCTAGGCTAACACAAGAACTATGAGCATGCTTAAGGAAACACAGCAGTGCTAAACTGAGTTTACTGTGTAACACTCTGCATGGAATTTAACTAAAGAAATGGTGATTCCTAGAAAAGCTCTTCAAGGTATAAGCTAAAACAAAGTGACAACAGCTGTGCTAAAAGTAGAATTAAAAGGAGGTTGACCGAAGGTGATTGAAAGGGTGACATGAATAATCTCTAAAAGTGAATTAGTGGAAGTGGAATCTCATTCTGAATTGTTAAGGCTGCAAAACTAAGAGGTTGTTCCCCCACAATGAAGAAAGTTCTGTTTGACACTGACAGGATGCAAAATCCTGTTATCAATCACACACTGACCAGGAGGGATCAACCAGTGACAGAAGTGGAAGAGCAAATATCTTAACTGATGTAGCTGTGTGTGGTATTTTCAATAAAGAACGGAAGAATTGCATGAATAATTCTGCTAAAATGCTGTATACAATTTTGGTTGTCCTCATCCAGAAAAAAATACTGAAGATATGAAAGGATATTTGGATTGTGTAAAAACAGACAGCCACTAACAGGAAAAAAATAAAGAGGTTGGCAGGGGTGGGGGTGAGAGAGAGGTTTGCTCGTTATCAATACACTGTTAACTGCCACCAGAATAAGAGTTAAAAAGGCAACATGTGCTGTAAAATTAAATAGATCTTAACTGGCCACAAGTAAATGTAACAGGGAAAAAAAAAATTCTGATATTGAAACACATGATTTTGGAAGAACCCACCGTAGCAAATTATGATTTTGGTGGGGGAAAAAAATTGTTAAATCAAAACATAATCAATTTTCAGATAACATATAGGATACACAGCTTGGGATAGGAATTCCTTACCAAGACAGTCTTCATATCACAACAAATTAGACAAGTCACATGCCAAGAAGAAAATAATTCTGTATGCAGATGGTTTGTCAAACTGCTGTATGGCCCATGCTTATCACATGTACAATAAGATTAAGTTTTTTATTTCAAACAACAGTTTTAAAAAGAATCCATTAAGAACACTACACATGCTAACAAGTACTATTTGCAATAATGTAAAACTGTAATTCATTACACAAGCACAATCAGTAACAGAAATTTATATATGAAAAATATATTTTAGTAACATTATTAAAGACTTTAACCGAGGTGTTGAAAAGATAAAAAAAATGCTTGCGTTTATGCTAGGTAGTACATACAGAAAATAGCACTACTTTAAAACTGTCACTGAGTTCTGTTAAACAACTTCAATTTCACATTGAGGTGATTAAGATAACCAGTCAGCTTTGAAAAGCTGCTTGTTTTTCATCAACCTAGAAGAAAAAAAGTGTGCTTGAATTCACTGCAAATACATACACCCGAATAATCTTCTCAAAGATAAATATACCTATGTAAACATGGTTCTCCAGGGAACCGAAACTTGGCAACAAGAAAACTAAATCTTACAGAACTGAGGCCTAACTTAAAGGTTAAAAAAATAGGTGGTTTGCAATTGTCATTTTTACTAAACCTGAGTATTTTTCCAGACTTGAACATAAGTTAAACTGAGGAGACATATTAGTATACTAATCTTACTGTGATCCACCCTTTTGTACCATGCATTAGTTCAGCCATCTGACTCGACACATTACCAGCAGGCAGGAAATCAGCACAGCAACTAACTTTTTCTAAACATGCACAGCCAGCAAAACTTTAATGAAGAGAATCAACCACCAAGTATCAACCTCTGATAAAGCGAGAAACAAGTACATTGCTAGTTTGGTTTCTTTTACTGCAATGAAAGGTACTAGCTGTTATTTGCCCTATTTTATTTATTGTTATTCCACATAGTGAATGGAACGTTTAATCTTATTTGTTGGGTATGTTAAAAAATACTTAGCCCATTTTTCAAAGTTTCATTTCCTTCAAAAGAAGTTAAAGCTCTTCAACTACAAAAAATCTCAACTGAGACTATTTTTATACTACAACAAAATCCCATTGGCTATCAGAGGTATAGGTAAATTCAGTCTTTTTGCTCCTTCACATGATAAACAGATACTCACTTTCCAAAAACTATAGTCTTATCTGCTCTATTAGGTGGATTCTTATTTCGGTAAACACAGAACCACGTTCATTCCCTTCAACTATAATGGAGCTTTCACTAAGAATAATGAGACTGCAGATGGCCTGCCTACTCTATTAACAGTAGTAAATATTTGGTTAGCAATACTACTCTTACATCTGTAGGTAATCAGAATAAAGTAAGACTAGGCTTGGCCTTTCAATCATCCTTCCTTTTCCATTTTACACACAGTACTTGATTTGCATGTAACATGAGGCCCCCATTAGGCAGATCTGCCTTGACAAGTGAGGTAGCCATAATCAAAACTGCTCTCAGAGTATTTTAGTCAATAAAAGTCAAAACTACCTTGAAGATATCTTCATAAAAGTACATCACTTCACAGGTATGGCTAAGGTAACTTACGTACTTTGCCATGAGATCCCAAGTGGCATGGTTATGTAGGCTGTCACAACAGCAATCAACTAAAACCTAATAAAACAAAAACCACAGCCTTTCCTCAAAAGACATCGATTGCACTTTCTTCAGGAATGTGACACGGTTAGTATTTCTTGATGAATTACTACTGACACTTTTAGGATTTGCACAATGTAACTATCCTGGGAACTGTGACAATATTCTCATATACCCCTGATTCCAAAATACATAGCAAAAATACCATTATTAATTAAAATAATTCTTCAGATTTCTAAACCACAATTATTATTACTGATCAGTAACAGTGATTATTATTACCAGATATTTAGGCCCTGCCTTGAGACAATGCATCAATAAGATATCACTTTCAAGAATAAGCACAATGCTTCTTTCCATATAAGTAAATATACACTGTCTTGGTCTATACCTTATTCTCCTGTTCTACACCAAGAGGTATTTTCTACTAAACCTGAAGGAACTGCACTTTTCTGGGAACAATCTCATGAAACACCATAAAGAAATCAAAGAGAGTGCTTGCAAATGTGTTTGTGTTCCCCCTGCCAAGATACTTGAGAGAATTGATTCTAAAATCCGTATCCCAACTTTGCGTATTTGTTAAAACAGTGCACATGTTTAACTTAAGTTGAAAACTGAATATACTTATAGCATGCTTTGGTGTACTTTACCAAAAAAGGAAACATTACTTTACAATGTACTTGACAGCACAAGAGTCTGTTTAATAAGCATTCAGACCCTTTATGAAATAAATCTTGTCTACACAGGTAGTTTTTGTTTAGTGGATTTTGCTTCGTTTTTACAAGAAATTTACTTTAAGACAGCAAAATCCAACACAATATGCATATACAGCATAACAAAATCCCAGATGTGTTAACCAATGTATTTGGGATAATTGACAAGTTTTCATACAATTGTGACTATTATTCATGAAGCAAAAGTATGATCATTTTTTCCTCTTCCTTACTTATCCCTTGTTTCCTTAATAAGGTCATCATTATTCTACAAGTCACCTGTGATAGTCACTCAAAACCAGTAGCAAGATGGTACGATACTGCATCTTTCACAGAGGCAGGTGTGGTCCTTACTACTTTGCCATAAAAAATAAAAAAGTTAGTTCAGAGAACTGCTGCCCAAGATCCCCCAGTGTCAGAAACATCACATGCCTGAAAGATCTCATCTGTGTGCATCTTACGGATCAGTTTTACCACCACAAAACAGTTGTACTCATATCTGGCAACTTGCTAAATTCAACCAGTCAGCTAAGCTGGCATTTTTACATTCAAAGACCTCTGCTACATGACATAAGGTATTAATTGACAGCAGAAGATACTGTCCAGCAGCACAAGAGGAATAAGACAATTTGCCTCTGGGTTTCACGATACTTCCTGACAGCAAAGACATGGCAAGACTCTAAATCTTTGGGTTTACTCCAGGCTCTGGAAAGAAACTTCCTCTAGTAGGCATATGCTTTTGCCAATTTTCTTTGTCCTACTCAAATTGTCTTTTCTCCATACTCAAGTCCCATTTTTTAACCTATGGAAGATATGATTCTTCATTCCTTCCATGCTTCAGGCAGTCCTAGTTTCTACCCAACATTCCCTTATACCTCCAAACAGTCCACAAATCATGAAGGATGGCTACATCAGCCTTTTTTTGGTACGAACTCAGCATCTTCTTGACTGTTTTTGAAAATTAAAAAAAAAATTTCCTTCTTAAAATTTAAAATTTCAGAAGAAAGCAAAGCAATTGCTCACAACACAGGAAAGTAAGTCCATTCCCTCAAGTCCATTCCCCAGAGCCACAGAAACAAACAGCTGCCATTACATGGCCTCCTCAGGTTGGGGGAGAGCATGCCTATCCGCAGTAAGTTAGCTCAACAAGAGAAACTGGATGGCGGTGCAGCACATGGTCAGCAGGATAGTCTTTCTGGACATTTAAGTGCTAAATGCAAACCTGTGATCTGTCTCATGTGAATCTAGGCACACTGCTAGACAAAATGATACGAGCACTCACTTCTGCAACCTCTCAGAGCAATTTTTTTTAAGAGGTGCATTGTTTGTTTTAAAATACTACAACTTTTTCCCTTACGTTCATTCTTAAAAACTTTTTCACTGTTTCAATTGAAGCTTTCAGTGTAGTTCAGCCTAAACCACACACTTGGCATGAGAAGTTTTAGGTAATTCTGCAAAGCTACATACAACACAAGAGGTCATTTAGTGGAATATATAGTGCAACCTTAATCATAAGTCGTATCAGAGCTACTTCGAAGATAAATGACAGTACAGCATATTCCAAAGGTTATATGTGCAGCTTCACATTACATAATTCATATACTACTTTAGAAATACACCTATATTCTGGATGACTGAAATAGCATTTTAATTTATGCACTAAAAGTACTACGATTACTAGTATCATACTAACAGTCTGTTTCTTTTCAGTGCAATAGCGTTCAAGTACCAGGAACTACAGTGAAAGATAACTTGACATTTGCCAGCCTGCCCATAAAGGCACTATGTGAATTTTGTTTCATGGTTTACCTTATGCATCTTAAGGAGAACTCCCCGCAGAAGAAGAAACAAACAAAACACAAACAACAAAACCAAGAGGGTCTTTGCTCTCAAGCTAGCGGGACTTACTGACAGGGCTTTAAACTAGACTTGAAGGGGGAGGGTGATAGTATCAGGCTAACCCACAAGCTCTGGGATGACACACCAAGGTTAGCGGGACAGGGTGCTAGGGAGGCTCCTTGGCCTGTTGCACCAGAGAAAGACCTCAAAGGAACTAAAGGACATTCCTCTAAGATGGTGACATGGCCAACAGCCCAGCTGAAGTGCCTCTACATCAGTGCACACAGCATAGCACACACACACACACAAAAAAAAAATGGAGGAGTTGGAAGCTACCATGCTGCTTGAAGGGTATGACTGGGTAACCATTATTGAAACTTGGTGGGACAAATCCCACGACTGGAGCGTAGCTATTGATGGCTACAGGCTGTTCAGAAGGGACAGGCAAGGAAGGAAGGAAGGAAGGGTGGAGGCACTGCCCTCTACATCAAGAAATGGATGGAGTGTGAAGAGCTGTCTCTGAGGAATAGTCATGAGCAGGTTAAAAGCTTATGGGTAGGAATCAGGGACCGAGGCAACAAAGGGACCCCCGTGGTTGATGTCCACTACAGGTCGCCTGATCAAGGGGTGGCTATTGACGAAGCCGCCTCACTCCAGCTACAAGAGGCATCGCGCTCGCAGGCTCTGATCCTGCTGGGGGACCTCAACCACCTCAGTATCTGCTGGAAAAGTAGCACAGCGAGCTGTAGGCAATCCAGGAGACACCTGGAATGCATGGAGGATAAATTCTTAAACCAGGTAATAGACAGCACTACCAGAGGGGATGTGATACTGGACCTGGTTGTCACCAGCACATTGGTGAGCTAATTGGTGACATCAAGATTGGAGGCAGCCCGGGGTGCGTCCTGAGGGGTATAAGGCAAGCAAAGAGTAGAGTCAGGACCCTGAATTTTAGGAAAGCAAACTTCCAGCTCTTCAAGGTATTAGTCAATAGGACCCCCTGGGAAACTGCCCTCAGGGACAAGGGAGCAGAACAGAGCTGGCAGATCTTTAAGGACGCTTTCCATAAAGCGCAAGAGCTCTTGATCCCCGGGTGTAAGAAATCAGGAAAGGAAGGCAAGAGGCCGGCGTGGCTGAGTGGAGACCTGCTGGGCAAGCTAAAGGGCAAGAACAAAATGCACAGGCAGTGGAAGCAGGGACAGACATCCTGGGTTGAGTACAGGGATGCTGCCCGGTTGTGTAGGGGTGGGGTCAGGAGGGCCAAGGCACAGCTGGAGCTGAACTTGGCAAGGGACACAAAGAATAATACAAAGGGCTTCTATAGGTATGTCAGCCAGAAAAGGAAGGTCAAAGAAAGCATACCGCCCATGATGAGCAAGACTGGCAAACTAGTAACAATAGATCAGGAGAAGGCTGAGTTACTCAACTATTTCTTTGCCTCAGCCTTCATTTGCAGTCTCTCTTCCCACAATAAAAAAAATTGTTTTTTATAAGCTTTGAGTATAAAAGCAGACGAAACCAGGAAACAGCCGTTCAGGCTTGTATTTTCTGCTAGTCTCTGTCTCTTTCCCTCTAATTCTTCTCTTTCACCCACCTGTTCCCACATACTGGCTGCAGGGGGAAACAATTACCTTCTGAAATCACCTTTGAAGGATAAAGAAAAAAGCATACGCAAATAGTCAATCTCCTCCTGCCACTAGACCTGCAGAGCATCTGATAAGAGCTTGACTGCTTTCAATTACATTGTGCTGTGGAGGGGAAAAAAAAAGAAACAACCACCAAACAAATAGGAAAAACCCTACAGAAGAGCATAGAGAAGAGCTTTTTTGGGTTCTCTATCCATCACTGACACTTCAAAAACTCATTTCAACACCTTTTTCTTATAGAAAATGGAACCAGACTATCACACCATAAAGTGTTCTTGAAAGTACCAAGAAGCACCTTAGGTGAAGTTTATAAAGCCCCACACAGTGTAGCAAGGAACCAAAAATACAACCAGTAACACCAGTTATAATTACTAATCAAAACAGTCTGGATGCATGCTGAATACATTTCAGCTTGCCAGGAAAAGCTTATGTGAGTAAATGCTACTTGTTTCCCTCATTGATGTGATCAGTATTGAATGAAAACATCTTGGTTGGTGTATTTTTTCAGCTTTGAAAGGCAACAGCATTAATGGTATCAACTTCCTCTCAAAATTAAAAAAAAAAAATTACAAAACCCCGCAAACTGCAAATTGTAGCTGTGCACTTCAAATGGGGACATAAATATTGGGGACTTTGCACTCATTTAGGTAAGTGGCTGACATGATGCCCCAACTCCTCAAGGAGCAAATTTAAAAAAAAAAACGGGGCGGGGGGGGGGAACAAACTCCGTCACCTGCAACATTTCCCCTTTAGGTTAGTGTGAAGTATGGAGATATTGCTGATTATATGATGATGGGGGAAAAGCAAATTATTTAGATATCTGGACACCTCTTCAGAACTTCCAGTACTGGAAAGAGAGCCTAAATTAAAGTTTTCAGTTGGTATCAATATAAGAAGCACATTCTGCAGTGAGAGTGAAAGAGACCAGTGTATTTAAGTAATCTACTTCTCATCTTTACTAAGACTTCGCCAAATTATTTAAAGATTGTGAATCACATAGCTTTCATTGGAGAAACTTATTAATATTTACTTTGCTTCTAGATTTCAGTAAACTGAGTTTTGCCCACTTAGAGAAGTAGCAGTAATCAGTAAAACTGGGAAGCAAACAAAGTTTCGGATCTCCTTCCCTTCATTTTCCAAACTCGCAAGAAAAGTAACCAAAAGGCAAGTCTAATTTTACAGATTCACATCCCCACCTCAATGTTTTAGTTAAACAATATCCTCTTTCCAAAATAATCTGCTCCGAACACATGTGGTTCAGAACATGAAAGAAAAAGTTTAAAGGGGGCAAGAAGGTGTGTTTGTTTTTAAAAAATTCTCAATGAAATACTAAGAACAACAAAAAAAATTGGGCTTCTAAGTTCTTCATAAAGATTTCTCAAAAGACATTAATTCTCATTTTAACAGATTTCAGTCTACAATCATATTTCACAGATCAATTCCGAAACTTGGGAATGACTAGATGCCGTATTTAAAAGTCTTCCTTAATGACAAATGCCAAGATATGTATTTACTAGGGACAAACTGAAAATAGAGCCTCACAAATGCAGTCAACAAAGCAAAATAGAAGCTAAACTATGAATGGTAAGGCTGCAGTAAACAATACTTACAAAAGCTATAAAATGTTAGTATAGATCGAAACTCTTCAGGGGGACTGGAATATAAAATGTAGCAGATCAAAACCAATGCTAACTGAAAAGTAATTTGCATTTTAAAAAATTATGTTATCTCTTACATATTATACAAAGGTTCAACAGTAACAATCCAGAAAAGAGTCCACATCATTCTGAGTAGCATAACAAAAACATTTAAAAAATAATGAATTTTAGCACCCCTAAAGAAACACAATGGAAAACACAAACAGGGCATGCTGAAAATAAAACAATGGTTACTATTACAGAGTGAGTAGCACAGAACACATATCAAAGTTTAAATAAATAAGAAATTCAAAAGACACAGTGTCTTCATTGCAGGTTATAACAACATCAAGACCTTTTGTACTGGGCACTGTACAAAGAATCTCTTGCTTTATCTCAAGAAAAAGCTCTTTCTGAAAGCTTATAATGTAGGTATCAGTATAGGGAAGTAGAAAAATGCGGTGAAAGTAGTCAGTGCACTACATCTGGTTACAAGGAGAGACCTAAAAGAAAAAACAGTTTTGACAACAGATAAAGAAGATCAGATAGGATGAACAGTATAAGGAAAGTAAACCAAGCCAACTTCCCTTGTTGAAAGGCAAGGTGAAGACCCTGAATGTTTCCAAGGATGGGGCATCTACCTGGGTTGCCTGTGGGCAACCTGTGCCAGTGTTTCACCACCCTCATTGTGAAACATTTCCTCCTTAGATCTCATTGAAATCTGCCACCTTTTAGTTTAAAACCATTACCCCTTGTCCTATCGCAACAGGCCCTGCTAAAAAGTCTGTCCCCATCTTTCTTATCAGGCCCCTTTAAGTACTGGAAGGCTGCAGTAAGGTCTCCCTGGAGCCTTCTCTTCTCCAGGCTGAAAAACCAGAACTCAGCTTTTCTTCATAGCAGAAGTGTTCCATCCCCCTGATCATTTTTGTGGCCCTCCCCTGGACCTGCTCCAAGACCACAGTGGATGAATCAAAGGCAGCAAAAGGAAACCCCTTTTTGATATAATATAGACAATACTGCCAAATTGCGAACATGAACTTACACAACTACAGGGGATAAATGCCAGTGTAATCACTGTCATTAGAAATAGACCATACGGGCTCATTAAGTGCACCACACACAGAAATAGTGACAAGAAGTTAGAATACCCTCCTCTCTTTCCTTGATGGGCATTTGCTCTGTGTTGATATATGCAATACAAATCAAAGCCAGCAGGAAAAAATTAACTTGAAAAATCGATCTACACCAGAGTGTTTGAAGAAAACACTGCATTAATCATAGGTTGTACTGAGAGTAAAATGTTACTACCGGCAGTTTTGTTACATCTTACCACTAGTTGTAACATGACTTGCAACGATTTTTAAAAGGCTATTACATTCTTTTGGGTTTTTTAGGTTTTTATGTTTGTTTGGTTTTAATCTGAACCTTAAGAAAGATGAATGGAAAGACAGAAGCTTACATCTACACAGTATTTAATCAACAGGAAGAACCAACGGTGAAAATAAGGCTAATCCTAACCAAATGGGAGATCCAAAGAGCTATCACAGTGAGCTGCATGAAATTATTCCCTGCTCTCCTTTACAGAAGCAAAAAATTGCATAATTAAAAAGGCAGCACACCATTCATCCCAGAAAAGAAATACAGTTCTTAAGAAATCTGTAAAGAATAGAGAAAAATTATGATACTACAAGAATGTTCATTACTGTAGCGGAAGGAGACCGCATATCCCAAATAACACACAAAAGTTCTAAAGAAATCAGAAGTGTGGACCATCAGAAGAGCATTACTCCGAAAAGTC
>NW_010548112.1:0-18275 GCF_000687285.1 Phaethon lepturus | reverse complement strand
TTCCCTTGAAGGGCAAGAAGAGTTACTAATCTTAACAGCACACTGCTGCTGAAAAATGAAGTCGTCACTGTCTATCTTCTCACTCTCAGCTGCAGAGTTCCTTAACATCTTTCTCACCACCTGCGCCTTAGTAAGCCAGTTCGGCTCACTAATCGAGCAGGACTATTCATACATTTTTGCTTTTTTGCTTGATTAGCTTTCTTCCAGGTTACTGAGCTCAAACAGATCACTGAAGAATTCACTGAATGTCAGAATTAGCAGAAAGGAAGTAACAGGGACACCTTCTCAAACAAGAATCTCCTTTTTGCATCAGAGCTAAATTAGTTCAAAATCATCTTCCATAACTTTTCTCCAAGGTTTTCCAGTTATTTAAAAAGACAAATACAAAAAAAATCCTACAGTTATTTTGCAGTTAAAAGGTTGGAAATAATCTTTCTCTGTTAACTCAGCATACACATTTCAGTTTCAGCTCTACCCAAGACCTGTACTTGGCCTTTCCTAATTGAATGGGCGCCTCTGAACACTTACAGTCAGAAGGCAATAAAAAGCATAGGAACAGGAGTAAAAGTTGTACCACGTAACTCTGAATGTCTGTATACATCCGAACTTTCCTACCTGCAGTAAAATAAGAATTTTAAGATGGTCCCCCTTACAACAAAACGTGGAAATCCAGTTAATGTGTTCATTTGAAACTACTGCAGTCTCAGAAAATTAACATAACATAAAACAAGGTTATAAATGCTACTGCACATTTCTCAAGCAAGTTAGGCCATGGTTTTCCCATGACCAGAAAATAATATAGAAATTTACATAGAAAACATATTCTTTTGAAATTTTATTCTGTATTTTCTATAGAAAAATAGAAATAATCCAAAATGGTGAAATACACTCAAGAACTTGTCAACCATTCATTTCATATTGCTACAAATTGATACTTCAAGCAAAGGAATATGGATGAGCTACTTATTAACTACAGAAATTGTGTGTGGTAGACTTCCAACAACTGCCAGAATGAGGCTCAACTGTTTTCACCACACAACTACTTAATAATACTTACTATTATCTTATCTTCTGGTAATAAAGGGTGCTACCTCTTAGGAAGCTTTACTTTACTAAAATTAAAAAAAAATCTTAAAAATCTAAAAAGATTGGTAACATGTATGATTTTCTAAAGGGCAAAACAAAGATAAATCGAGAGCAAGAAGTGAGCAGCTCCTGTTCCATATTCTTGCTAAAAAGGTTCTTCATGTTGGTCCAGAAATCAGGCCATATTTTACCTTTGGGAATTTTACTTTAGAGATCATATAATGAAGAGAATCATTCTAGTACAGACCATATTTCTCATTTCATGTAAGAGGAGAAACTGGCCCAATGAAATATTTGAAAGAATATCCTTACCAGATTGTTCCAAACGACACACTTAATATTTTGCCATTAAGTGTTCTCTTCACCTTACAGACAGTGACAAAATCCCATGCTATTCAATCTTAATTCTGCCTGAATGATGATCACCTCTCAAAGCACTCAAGAGCAGTCAAAAAGTGTTGCAGTGAGGACATTCAGTGAAGCGTCCATAAAAGTATATATTTCTAAATGAATTTATTTGCAATTATTTCTATGAACAGATGATAAGCATATGATCTTTTAGTAAGGTCCCTAAAGAATGTTTTGTCTTCTTTTTTTAAATATAGTGCTTACCATATATGGAAATCATATTTGTAAATTCAGTTCCTAGTTATCATATAGGAAGAAAATCAGCATTTGGCACTAATGAAAATAAGAGATTAAGAGGAGGATTTCCTGAAATTTATCAGTACCAACAATTTTGAAGAATACTGTGCCTCCATCAGAAATTGTGTTACTATTAGAGAAAGTACCCTACGTCCAGTGGGACTTCCAAGAGCAGTTAAATCATTTATGGCATTGCTTGTCACATCAATGCTGCAAACAGCCTTCCAATACATGGATAGGCTTTTTTTTAAATCTCAAATGATATTAGGGTTAAATCTGACATAAGGGGAAACCTGTGAAGCAGTTGACAAGTTTCAATTAACTATGCATATTGGGTCCTATTTTGTAACATGAGCAAATTTCAAGCTAATAAAGGAATAGATTTTCCAAAAGCCTTACCATGTAAAGTTTAAGCAGCAAGGTCAATTTTATTTTATTAAAAAAAAACAAAAACCACACAACACAACTCTGTATCTAGTTCTTAAATAAAGGAAGACTGAAGTGTCATCCATCTGAACTAAACAGGCCAAGCAAAATACCCTGCAATTCCTATGTTCTCCTCAATGTCGAAATGGGTGGATAAATTTAAAGCCTGCTCTCTCAGGAGTTGCTTTATAGGCAATTTTCTCCCAGTATCAAGGTCTGCAATTTCCATTTGGCTGCCAGTTTGCGATTAAATTCATCACCTTTATTATAAAAATGTGCTGCACTCCACGGCCTGCTGCACAAGAATCGTAAGGAAGACATTTTTCACTGCTAACAGCAGCATCATTCCTAGGCAGCCATCACATCAATTCAGACATTAGCGTCTCCAATGTAATGCAAGGACCTATCACTCACATGAAAAAGCCCTAACAGTGGGTAAACCTCAGAGGAAGTTCTTCACAGGTGGTACCTTTAGTTCAACTTTTTCAGTAAAAGCCACCATTATCTCCTATAATAAGTGTTTCTAGAAGCCAACAGCTTAAAAGCAAACATACTGACCTTAAACTTGTCTACTTCCAGTCACCAAAACATTTCTGAGAATAAAATCAGTCCTCACATTGACTACACCTTCACATACACCTTGCACTCCTTACTAAAATAAGAAATTGTCTTGAAACATTTTTATCTTTTAGTAAACATTATATTTAAATACAGGGGTTTTTTACATACATTTTCTCTTCATATTAAGTGTCCCTTTCTTTCCCACAAACTACTCTCAAATTTCCACTGATCCATGGGGGGTTGGACCAGATGATCTTCAGAGATCCCTTCCAACCCCTACCATTCTGTGATTCTGTCATTTTTCCCACCTCAACATGACCTGCTTTTCCTTAAATGTTTTTGGGCAAGCCTGAAAAGTACTCAGAAAAAAATACCAAACATTCACTATCTCTTGATATGGAATTCATGGCATCAAACACAATTCAGGGGAACTACATTACATGTTTTAATGTCTTCCTCTGCTAAGAACAAAAAGAAATGCCCTACCTTCATTTTGTTTCTTTTTATAAATGATGCCTTGAGCTAAGTAGGATACAATACAAAATTTGTACTTAAAAACAAAAAAACACTACTGGAGACACAGAGCAGCAATGAGATAGCTACCAACAGGAATAAGAGCTAAGTAAAAGCCACATGCCAAATCTTTACGAAGCATGCAAGTTAAATTTATATTGGTTTGTGCTTCATTGAATAAAAGACTTAAAATCACAGTGAAGCAATGAAAGATAATATGCAATCAGCAATTAAAAATATTAGCCCTTAGTATTCTAGTAAAAAAAGCACAAAAATATCATTTTAGCACATGAAATAGCTCTATTAGTCACACTGAAAGGTAATCAAGCCATAATAGAGATAATCAATCTATAAGCCCAGTATGACTTAATTTCACATTAGCTTATTTAAGTATTATTCAGTTGTATTAACTAATGATGCATTTCAAAAGGTGTGTTTTTAAAAAATACCTTGTTATCAGATAAACAGTATCTCACACAAAGCTGATGTATCTCAACAGTCAAACTATCCTGTGATATCTTCTTAACTCATTTCACTTTACATGGCCATGTAAGTGAAGATAACAACATAGGAAAGAGTAGTAATGTTGTTCTGGTCAACTCTTACATGCCTTTTCAAAAATGTAAGAAAAACCTGTTAAACCATAAGTCTCTGATATTTAACTATTTAAGGTAGAAGTTTAAAAATTAAGTAGATCATGGGCACATATCAGAAATTATTAAATCTTGCACACTAAGATGTTTTGCACCATATCAGATGGGTCACATGAAATAAGATGGAAGTGCCATCTAGACTTCAATGACTAATAAAAAGGACATATTGCACGGTATTAGCAGCAGTGTAAATTAGAGAAGCCATTTTTTAATTAAAAAAAATTAAAAACATGAACTCTAAAAATCAAGGTTAAACAACCAAAAGCTCTTTAGCCTATTTGTCTATAAAATTAACTTAAATTTCAACCAAAATTGCCAAACTTTTGTTCATATCGCAGAATATTAGAAACTTTCTTTTGGCAATAAAAAATGGCATCTTGTCACACTGTAATTAATTGGTTTCCACTGCAATGCAGCATAGAAAGCTGATTTCAACTCAACTTTATTGAAAACAATAGCTTGGTATTTGCAAGCTGAAGTTCCGATTATTTCACAGCCCAGTGCGTTCAACAATTGGCACAGCAAGTTCCGGGACTATTAGATGAAATTATCAACTAGATAAGATAATGCAGCATCAGTGTTTACCTCTTGCCATTACAGCAAAAGCGGAGATCGGAGCTTTTCTAACTGAAACCACAATGAGAGAAGGATTACCGTTTTGTCAAAATCTGTAGAATTAACCAAAAAGTTGTCTACTATAAAGGGAAGTTCTCTGCATGACACCAGTAGATATCAGAAGACAGGCAGCAATCAGCATTAAAAAAATTCTGTATGCAAGTTTGCATGATGATATCCACCATGTTCCATAAGTAAATGTCAATACTGTATTTTAAGAAAAATAGATTTTTTTGAGTTTTGAATTTTTTTCAATTTCACTTTTGCTGTCAAAATTTAAAATATATTTACACGACGTATTATTAAAACCAAAAAGTTTTCTTTTTAATGAAAACACAGTAAAAATTTATAATTCTGATATTTCTAAGTTACATGAAAGTATTCTTCAATCAAAGAGAACAGTTCAGTTAATCAAAGCAGAATCAAAACTGCCAGATATGTGAACTCTAAAACAAGCAGATTCTCTTCCCTCCTCCCCCCCACCCCTCGCCTTTGGCTTTACAACTATAGTAAACTTATGTATAACTCCCAATTACAACAGAAAAAACCATGACTTCTAACCATACTAAATCTTGTCCACAGGGACAACATTCGTAACTGGGTAACCTTGTCCTACTACTGTAAGACAGCTATTAAGTAGTACCACTACTACAAAAGAAAGAAAGGGGGGGAGGGAGAGGAGTGCATCCATGTCTACATACACGCATGACAGAAACAGAGAGAGACTACTAAACCAAAACTAATATTTATTTTACCAGTCTGGTAGTCAAGATCTCTGCTACCTACAGAATTAAAATGTTGAAGATAATGTAAGTTTTTATGGAATAGCTAAAGAATCATCAATTTTCTCTTTAGCTGACAAATTCTGGTAAGTTTAAGAACAGCCTCTTTTAGGAACAAACTAACAAGTCAAGAAAGTGCAACCCACCATGCAAATTAAACATCCAGTATTAAAACTGAACATGAACTATAAATCATATGTATTTTTTAATATAATTTTATAAGCTTCTAATACAATGTAGATCTGAATTACATTAGTTAGGTCTATTTGTTAAATGCACCAGAAAGAACCTTGTAAATAAAGACTTTATATTCAGGATTGATTTGGAGAATGGATTTACTATATAGGCAGGATCTGCACCTGGACTACTAGGTATTAAACAATATTATAACTTACATGCTTTTTTTTTTTTCCAAGTTCATTTATCACTAACACCAAACAACAGGTCTTATCAAGTCAAAGAGCTGTCCATTGGGGGGGAAAAGTTTGGAAAAACCCACCTTTCCCAAAATATTTACAGCTAAAGGTACTTGAGCATCTGGAACTTGCTTTAATATCCTTGCTCATGAATGACAAAGTGTGGCTATTTTAATGGAATTAAAATTGAAAGCTACAGATGCCCTTAAGACAGTTTACTACTGAAACTGTTCTGTAATAATAGCGTACCAAACAGAATTTAGTACGTTACGTTTCTTATACCTACTCTTGGCAATTAACATCTTAGTATTTTGGAGTTCCAGTGCTGCAAACTGGACTCTATTGATAAACATAGTAATTAGATTCTCTACATTTCATCTGGGGAAAACATCATCATACTCATTAGTTCAGTAAATATGTAACAGCAGGAAGTCCCAAGAAAAGAATAAATGCAGATAGGTGAAATAAGTTTCAGTGAACATAATGGTGAACACAATTTTTCGTGATCTCCTTGAAGTTTGTTTCAAAATTTTACTTAGGCTCATGGACAAGGACAACTGCTATAATGAAAATGGCTTTAAATCAATAGTCTTCAACCTTCTCCACTTAGAGACTAACAAAAAGTTCCTGTAAGAGGTGAAGGCTCAGTGTAGCCTACTTAAATCTCCCAACAACAGACTTCCTCCTTCTTTGTTATCTTCAGCAACTCTTCATATGCAGTGCGTCTGCACATCATAGATTGAAAAAAACACCATTCTGGTAAGTCATATTGCTTTTTGCTTAGCCCCATTAGCTTTGCAAACAAAAAAGAAGCTGTCTACTTCAGAGAGAACGTGGTCTCAGAGGTCTCATATCAAACACTTTGGTTTTCACATGATAGCCAAATATAAACCCTTAAGAGTTAGGTTTAGGAAAAAAATCTCTTTGATGTTATTTTTTGTGCAAGTGACTTCTCAGTTTCACTGATAGTGCTGCAAAACTAAATCTGACTGCTTTGTAATGCTTTGCTATGTCAGAAAAGGTTAGGACAAGGAGTGGCTAGAGTAGCTCAGTGTGACAAGCATGAGGAAATACAGTATAGATTAAGTTGGAAAAAGACAGTACATGCAGAGGAAATCTTGACTGGGTTGTACAAACATTAACTTCAATATAAAGTATCTCAATCTCTCTTATCCTAAGAAAATATTCTGCCAAACAGATGATCCAAGCCAGATGACAAGCTACTTCAGATCTCACACTACAACAGTTACTGACACCTTTGTATCTCAGCATTATTCTCCTTTCCTAAATCAAGTGTAGTGTACAATCTCAGTGTTTGAAGGCTAACTTAAATTCTTATATTATTTTTGCAAATTGGAAACACTTTCTGAGCAGAAAGACATCTCAGTTCAAAATGCAAGTACTTCAAAAAAATGTATGCCAATTTTTCTTTCCCTTTCGTATAATGATTTAGGTTTCAAGATCAACATGTAATACAATTTTTGTAGTTACTTATACAGTAATATGTTCTTAAAATGTACTATGTCCTTTTTGTTATTTTTTTCATTATACCAATATTGGTAAGTGCATAGTATCTGCATGCATATTTGTGGCATTACATTTCCCTAATTAGCTTAACAGCTTGGAAATTATCCAGGTTTCATTACTAGCCATATTCATTCCTTTGCCTTCCAAGCAAAAAAAAAGAAAAAAAAAAGAAAAAACATTTCTAGCAGCATAAGCTGTGTTTCAACTGTATACATTACATACTACGAGAAGCTACTAATCCATAACTAGACTAAGAAAAAAGCTCCTTAAATGTTAGCGCTTTATTAGTATCCTGCCTCTGTGTCTGAAATTTAACACTAAGAGCACACAATTAAAGTTTGAAGAAAGAGAGAACACAATATCCTTCTGATTATTCAGGAACATATTGTAGTTACTAACAATCGCTCAAAACTTCCAGCAGCCAAGTTTCTTAATCCAGGAGAGAAAAATGCACTAAAAATGTAGTTTGATCTGTGTAGCAATTTATACTGTAACATACCATTACACTATACTACTTATGACTACTATATGACATACTGACATGCTTGTCTTCAATACTGATTTCAGTATTAAATTCTGCTTAGGGCTGAGAAAGCCTGTACATATACTCTTCAGCCTGCACATGTAGGTTCAGTTACCTACAGTAACTAAATAATCAGAAAAAATCCATACAGACAGTCCTCACAAGGTAAAGAACTTCCGTGTTATTAAACTGTTCAACAACATGATATAACGAGCAGTCAGAAACAATTCTAACACAAACCATATTAAATGGGATTAGAAAGACCTGTGCACATGACAAAAAAATCACTTAGGCTATTATGTTGATAGAAACAAAAAAAACAAAAGCAATTTTATTTCTGGTTTAACCCCTTCAAACTAATAACTATTTTCTTTATCCTGAAAAAAGAGAGAAAGAAATAAATTTAAAACTGAAAGTGACAAGTAACTGGAAGTAATTGGAAGCTATAAGAGCTAAGAATGGTTAGCACAAAACTTGAAACAAAAGTAAGTTCAGAATAAACGCAGTCTGCCTCAAGGTTAACTTTATCAAATTTTTTATTGCCAAGTAAGATTGCAAACATCAAGGAAAGTTCATGAGTCTGTCTTCAAAACATAAGGCACATTTATCAGCCCTAAATATTGGACTGAAACCTTTTTCAGTAACACAAACCTTTTCCAAACCTTTTTCAGTAACGTACAAACCAGTTGTCTGTCATTTCAAGCTGCTGAATTTAGTAACCTTCTTGAATTGTAGAAGGGACATGTTTCTCTTCTACTCAGCCAGGCAAAGGAGTGCAGTCCCTCCTCACTTAATTACGCAACATACACCTAAATACCAACTGCCATCACTCAACACTCCAGCCTTAGCTGTAGTGGCTATCTACCACAGCATCCATTTCTCTCCAATTCATCATCGTCAGCTTTCTTGCTGACACTCTTCAGAGCTGCCTAGTTGATGAATTGCTCTGTTATTCATCCTATGTTAATCTGAGGCTGACACAAGAATACCTTTCTGAAGACACTTAACAGTATTAAAACTCGGCACTACCAAGTGCCCTCAGTGTGCACCAAACCTCCCATTTGGAACCAACAAGCTTCCTCATGGATAGTTATGAATAAAATACCATTACTAAAGCAATATGCATTAGGTTTATGTACCCTATTACCTACAGACAGAGCTTCCACACAACTCCTTGCTTTCCTGGAAGCTACACCCAGATTACTAAAAATTGGAAGTACTTCGATGCATACAGAATTTAACCTCAATTAACCCTATATTAAGTTGATGTAGGAAAGTTTTTCCCCTCCTGTTCCTCAAAATATCAGTGTATTTCTGAAATGCCACAGGGCTCTCAAAAAAGTTCTTTGAATTCCGTAAGCTTAATAAGCTTTTCTCAAGAAAGCCAGTTGTGTATTTTTTCAGTTTCTTCCGAGGTGGATTTGATCTTCAGATAATGTTTGCTCCAGAATTTTTTCCCCAAAGGATTATGTCAGTCTTGTCACAAAAAGAAAATTTATCCACAGAGAACTAACACAAAAACACTGCAAGAAATTTCAAAATGAGACTCAAATCTCTCTAAACACGTTACTACAACAGCTAAATATACTTCCCTTCTAAAAGCAACTGCAGTCACTAATTTTATACCTGAAAGAGAGATACTAAGATAGCATTCTTCCTCTCAAGATGTTTTAATACACATATAATCAGTCTTCCTGATAGAATCTTGGTTGGAATTCATTTCTGATCCCTACCATATCATCTGTGCCCAGATTTTGTTCAAGTGTGTTTACTAGCTGTGTACAAAGTTGACAGAACTATGTGTAAAGTGGGAACAAAAGAATCTGCATAAGGAATCTTGCTTCAGGTTGATTCAGAGGCAGTATCAGATTTCCATAAAGGCCTCCAGTGATTTAAATTAGTTATAATTCTCTCATAAACTGACCACATATGAGCCTCTGACTATGCTTATCTTTATAGACAATACGACACCCAAGCAATTAAAGAACTACCAACAACTTGTCTCTACCATCATCTAACACGCACCATTTTCTCACTGTGCAGACAATCGTCACAGCAAAAACATCATACTTTAAACAAGACAGCTAAGCCCGTTACAACAGTTTAACCTTCAACTTTAATACGCAAACCAACTGAGAATACACTTGTCAATAGATTATACACGTAATATTTAGGCAAGGCTAGGCTGAAAGGCTGAGAGGCATGGGGGGAGAGATGAGGACGGTTTGATGGCTTTTTGAAAAAACATCCATGCTAATTTCTGATGTAGGGGTGCAGCTCATGCTCCTTCAAAATGAGACAAACTGAAACTAACTACAAGCAGCATGCACAGATGAGCAACAACACTGTTCAAAAGCAAACAGCACCAGGTCAGAGAATTTTTCCACGTTTTCCTCTCCTCCTCATTCCTGCAAAAGAAACTGAGGATACTCCACAGCACACAGAAGTGGACTTGGCTTGCTCTGCATCTAAAAATTCAAAATTATGCATTAACTTCTGATATAATTATTTGCAAGTTATTAGATTAAGCTGCATTAAGAACAATATTAACCAATTTACTACTGCTTCGAAGTCTGATAAATAAATGGAAGCCTTATGCAACATCAGCTGAATGTTTTAGTTGAGTTGCCGTTTAAATATATGAACCAGAACATTAAGCTTTTATTAATACTTGTGCTAGCTGGATCTATTGCTTACTTTTTAATATTTCAGGCACATTCCATCTCCCAGATGCTAATGAAGAAAATATACTGCAGTTAGGACAGGACATTTCGACCAAATAATGGTTATAGAGATCTCTAAAACAGTTCTTTATTCTGAATTAGATAAAGCAATAAGGTTCACTATTTCAACAGCTGAAGGATTTAAAGAATTCTGCAAAGTCTGACTTCCACCTAGTGTCAGCTAGTCTGAAAATAGTCACGTCCTTAAAATTTTGAATGGACCAGATGCATAATCAGTTGACATCAATTAGGCATTTCAGACTTTAAAGTGAATGTTTAAGCAAATGTGTTTCTCCCCACAAGGCTCTTCTCTGTATCTTCAGTATTGAGCCATCTCAGCCACTGTGCCAACACAACTACTCTGAGACCACATATGGCAAGTTCGATCACAGCTCTGATCCATCTGAAAAAAAAGCCAGCACTACATAAGAATAAACTCAAAAAAAAAAAAAAACCACCCTGGCCAGTCCAGAATACTAGCTGACCTTTTAAGCCAGAAACTGACCCACCAGATAAGGGCATAAAACACCATACTGGCTTCCCCTGCCTCTGCTCAGGCATCATCAGCCATTCTGATGCATTACCCCTCAGAACTACCTCAACGTAACTTCCCAGCAAAGTAACAAGATTTTAATTGTTCGTCATGCTGGGATCCTTTTCAAATCAAGTCTTAAAGAAGCATAAACATGTATAAGGTTATTAAAAAGTGTTAACTGCCTCACTATTAACATGCTCAAGTATCCGTCAGTCATCAGGCAAACGGCTCCATGGTTTGCCCCCTTTAAAAAGGGGGATCCTGTGGGCCCTCCCGCCCAGGCGCTTCCCGGAGCAGGGCCACGAAGTTACAAAGCATCAAAACAGCAACCGGGTACCCCCCCACACACACACCCCCGCCGCACTGGGAACACAGAAAACCTTCTCTAACCCACTACAGCATGGAGTGAAGTACAGGTATGCAGGTGCAGCTGCTGAACAGTCAATACTTTAAAAACCTATTCAAATCATTGATTTCCCGTGTGCTAGTCAGTCAACTATACTCCACCAAAAATGCTAAAAGAAAACCCATTAATAGCTACCTATTGCCATTTCCCTTCAAGAGAACAATTTTTTGCAATGAATTGAAAAGCAAAATTTACTATTTTAACACCAAGTGCAAAAATTCTGAAATTAAAAGTAATTGAAAATATCTTTTCAATTTTTACTCTTTATTTTAAGCCGTAAGAATAGAATTAAAAAAAAAAAAACCACACAAACAACTGTTAGCATTACCACACTCATTCCAAGCACTAACACCTACTAAAATAACTGCAGAGTATCAGAAAAGCTGCAACTTCTAGTACCAGACCCAGACAACAGAGGTTTAGTAACACAACTGCCCAAACAGAAGCACTTACTTGCACCATCTTGTTGTTGTTCTCAGAGCCCTGACTAGCCTGCATGAGACACCTTTCTAATGGAAACAAGAACACCACAATGCAGGGGCAGTTCTGCTAATGAAGCTGGATATTACTTCTCTTTAAAGTTGTCATGGTTGTTTTGCTCATTCAAGCATAAATTGTGTCAAAAATCTAAGCCCTGCTATTAAAAAACTAACTCCACTTTCATTAAACGTTTCCAAGAAAAACAACCAAAAGAAACCTAAATGCAGACATTACTTTAACTGCACTGCAGAAGGTAGCACAGGATATTTTCTCAAGTCAGAAGTAGAAATGTAATGTTGCTTAACCTTCAGCAACTCAACTCTTCTGTCTCACCAGAGCAAAGGGATCTAATTCAGGTTATGAACATCACACCTATCATCTGTGTCAGGATTCAAACAACAGTTCCAATGTCCTACGCAAATCCTCCTGCTCCAAAGCCGCAAATGTATCTTACACAGTACATCTACTGACCTAACCAGTTGCATTAAGCATAGTGAGATTAAAAACACTGGCGGTTTTACTGTTGCTACTAGTTTTCTTAGCACTGGGTTATTAAGTTTCAATAAAACGTCAAAATCAACAGAAGATTTTCATAGTATGCATTCTGATTAAAATCAATACAGAAAAATTCACATAGCCCGAATGAGAAGTTGCGAGTTGTGTTTCCATAAAGACAAGGGTCAGTGAGTGAGGGCATTTCATTTACTTCACAGCTTTCCCAGCAAGGCAATTCCCCCGTCTCCCCCCTTCCCATGCCCCCCGACATTCCATGTAAGCACTCAAATACAAACCATCGGTCTCCATGGCAGACTCCTGCTGTACTTCAATCAGCCTGAGCTGCCAGGATGGTCTGGTAATTAATGTTAACACAGGTCCAGCCTGCCAGCCACGGAATGTATACCAGATCAGCATCTAATAATACCTCTAATTAATAGGATATCTGCATCAGTATTTATTCTCCAAAAAGGAGAGCATTTTAAGGTTACAGATGGTAATTAAAGACAATTCAAATATACTTGCTTTTCTACCAAAGTCTACACAATTCAAATTATCCTAAGTAATGCACTCCTGATTTCACATTGTTTAGTGTACTCAGAGGAAGAAAGTTTTAAAGAAGACTGAAACAGATAACCTGGTCAAAAAAGTTACTGAACTACTACAACTATGAAAAATAACCATTTCAGGACCAGCCTTCTTTTCGCACACACGGCACGTGCCCATCGAACAGCAGCAACTTTTTTCCTGACTTAACCTTTTCTATTTTGATGCCTGTAAACTTCATTGTCATAATTAAGACATTGCTCTATTAAAATCTGTTAAGTGTTCCTCAGCTGGTGGTTGGTTTGGGTGTTTTTTCCCCCCCACATTACTGTAATATTAACGAACACACCTTCAGTTTTTCCTTCGTGCGTTACAAAAGCACGGTGTGCCACTCCCTATCTCATCCGCACTTGGTCAGTTGTTACCAACCATAGCAAGAGATTTTTTGTATGACACTAGTTATTTTGGAAACTTATTGCACACGATTTCAGATGGGAAAAATGCAACTCAATTCCAACCTTAAGGAACAAGTAACACTAAGCAAAAACTCAGACAGGTCTCTCCCAATTTAAAGACAAATATGTCAGCAGCTCTTATACAGAACTAAGTCTACTACAGTTACTCTTACTTTAGAAGTCCTCTGATGACTGACATTTTAATAATCAATTACTGGTGAGTAACAGTGAACAAACTGCTTTCAAAACACGAGCTTAAAAATAACTGCTTTACTAAGTTAAAACTTTTATCAGTCAAAACACCCATCTTTTTAAGTTAAATGCCAGGTGACTGCAGTCCTATAAACGTTGCAGATACAGCTCCAAAAGTAACTTATTTTAAAAAGAAATTAACTGTTGCAGGGGAGAAGGGGAAAGAAGTCTTGAATATTTTTCCCCAAGCTAAAAAAATAAAAATAAACTTTTTCTTAATTGCAATGGAGCTTTTCTTTTGACATTATAAGAGGCTGCCAAGGAATTACAAAAAAAAAAAAACCAAAAACACCACACCTAAGAACAACTCTTACGAAGTTTTTGAACACACAAGTTCTACAACCTCGTTATTACAAGACAATCATAAATCAGAAAAACACCTCAGACCATTATCTTAAGATTTAGAGATGATTAAAGAACTGGATTCAGAAGAGCACTCTTGATAAACAGCACGCAAACAATACTCAATGCTCTTGTTGCATGCTCTTTTGTACAATTTTAACATTACAACTCAAAGTTTAAAAATTAGTCTGAGACTCTGTGGGCAAACACCTATCGTAAGGCCTTTATCCTAAAGAATATTCATCTCAACTTTGCATTAGAAGGCACGGTCTGTAATGAAATAATGGCGGTTTATTGCAAGATCTGATACAACTGAAACACAGACACACTAACATGGCCAAAGCCCCTTCATCAAATCTGACAAGTCAGCAAAACCCTAGCTAAGCACAGGCTACATTTACATAATCGCAAACAATAAGGTCATGTACAAAAGTAACCAGATAAGTTCTCCCTGAGAAGTTATTTACAACACCAGAACACAGTTCTTCAGTCCTAACTCATGCAGACATTTTGGTTACGACAATGAGACTGACACGAAAACTGCTGTTTTGGGCACTGGGCTCTGCAAGTTCACATGCACTTTTCTCGGTGAGCACAGCAAACAGAGCACAACATCCAAGAAACATTTATCCTCCTTAATCCCTACCCAGATGTTTTTACAGCTAGCTTTGTTATAACTGCTGGTCAGAAAGAGGCAGCCTATTTGACACGAAATTAGATTTACCTCCAAAAGCTAGATGCATGGTTTAATTTACATTTAAAGGTAGACATGCTTTTAAGTCACCTTCAATACAAGTTTGACAGGAAGGCAGAAGTTTTTGAGGTGTGCTTTACAGAGGAAAAATGAACTCCTGATAAAGTCGGCATCCATACCTTTTTAAAAAAAGTTCAGACCACAGTTTTGATCTGTGTACAGTCCAATCTGGTACAATATTCTGACCACTTGCAGGGCCAAGAAAACAAAATGCAAATATAAAAATTACACTACTCAGATCTCAGGTAATAGTTTAGGCATATTTGTTCATAATCTGCTGAAAGAATAAAAGCAAAGTACCTCAAATTCCAATAGGTCAGAGTGCAATTGCAGAGTTTGAAATGTCCAATTTATTTCAAAAAAATAGTGCAAGGAAAAAAAAAGACAAAACTTTATTCATTTTCCACAAAGGGAACCATTACAATATACCAGTTGTCAGAAAAAACAATCTAGGTTAGAATCATAGAAGTTAGTATCTGAGAAGCTGAAGCGCAAAAAAAAATCAGGTCATATTTGATGGCGCAAACAATTACAGGAAATACAGCCTATTCCACATTCAGGAAGAGCCCTCTCTTCCCACAGGTTTGCACTAGTCTGATAAAAACAATCCTGCTTCCTAGTTATGATGTGCACTTTAAACATCCTTGTTAATCCACAAAAGCCTTATTTACACATAAGAAGTTGAAAGCACACATATGCAAAAATATCTGTAACCTAAACAAAACTGTGACTTTCACATTTTATTATGAAGTAGTTCTTTAAAAAAAAAGTTTCCTCCATATAGCTCTCACATTTAAGCTGATCTTCAAAATCAAATGCTGTAAGACAGAGATCATTTACTAAGTTAAGCACTAAAATTTTCAAAGATCAAACACTAGCATAGAGTTCAGAAAGGAAAATGTGTTTTGGGTAATACACATAGCACAGAAACAGGCCAAAAAAAAAAAAAAGTATATTCAGAAACCTAACCAGATGAGATGTATTGTTCATCTAAAGCAACGGGTCCATTTCTATCTCTTGCTGCATACAATTACAAGAAGTAATCACAACACAACCCTATCTGAGTTTTGTTTTTAAATACTGGCATGTAAAAATAAATAAATTTTAAAAACCCTAGCATTCCAGCAGAGAAAGGAATCCCATGTTTTATTTGTTTTAATTCTCAGGGTTGTGACTATTTTCTTCAGTTTGACCAGCATGACATAAAAGACAAAGGCTGATCGTAATATTATTCTTCTCAAGCGTAAACAAAACCTTCAAGAAAATGGTTGTATAGGGATTTAAAAAAAAAATAAAACCCACCTACCTAAAGCACAAAACAAGGAACAAGAAGCAAACTAAACTGAAGGGGGTAAAGGGGGCAAAAAAGGAATCTTAACACTCTAAGTTTATTTTTCAATTATACATATCAATCTATATATGCACATATCAGCCCCTAATATTTCGTATTCTCATAGGTGCCATGAAACAACTGATGAAACTATTAAATATTATACTTTCAAGTAAGCACTCTAAATCTTGCAGACCTTTCTAGCAAACCTATAGTTTGCTACTGCTAAACCCTTCTGGAGGATGCCAGTGTATTTCATAGTTCCAGATATTTAACGGGGTGCCCCTTTGGTAACCAAGATCAGTGTTTTATAGAACAACAGTTGTTCCAGCTTCTCAACTGTTCATCGCTATTGACTATTCCACCTATGTAATACTGCCCGTAAGCGCACAATGTATGTAAATCGATGCAAATATAGATACCTTCACAAATCCACAAGTATTTTGACATTATTTTGTACCTTCTCACAGATTCGTTAATGTCACTGCTCAAGTCAGTAATGGTGTTCAGAGGCCAGTCTCATGCCTCAGGAAAAAAAAAAAAAATAACTGGCGCCCCTTAGTGTTCAAATTTTGAAGTCTTGAAGCAATTTACTAGATTTGCATGAAACATTTTTTTTAACATTCCAAAAAGTTTTCTGCCTCCACAATACTTCCACCCAATTGCCAACGTAAACAGGAAAAGCAGAAAAGCTTAAAGGGATAGCAGAGTTCTTGCCGAAACTATTTAGAAACACAGATTTTTATTTACTTTTCTTTTAAAGAAGAGTGTGAAGAATAGCTCCAATACAATCCTTAAACTTTTTCAACCAGAGTCTCCCCAGTCCTCATTCTGGATCTCCAGTACTTCACAAAAAAGATTTCCAGACCTTTCAATATTTTAAAATACATCAGAAGATTTAAGGATTTCAAACATTCCTTTTTCAGTGTCATATTCGTATGGGGAAATGTGTTTCTTTTGTTCTCAAAAACAAAAAGTTTCAGGCCTCCTCTGGTCAAATACATTAAATTGAAAAGATTCGGGAATGTAAAAATCTGACATCAAGCCTCTGGAAGGCTCATTTGTGCTAAAAAGGAGTCTTCTCGGTCAAGTTTCTTCTTGATGTCTATTGTAAAACTAACTATTCTGAAGAGGTGGTTTGCTGTGGTGACCAAGAACATTAACAGTTTAAAATAGTTTTACTTTTCACATCCGTATTTGCTCCAATATAAATTCAAACTTCACCAAGAGTCTAAAAAGTAAAAATAGAATCTCACATTACATCGCTTCCCACAGTCCATCTTTCAGTATTCTTCACTGGGTTCTTTTTTCTACTCCTCTATCGTTTATTTCAGAAGGTAGCATTTTCTTGATATGCTATTTTTTGTTGTACTATGGTCACTATCTCATTTTTACAGTCTTGGGAGAGGGCGGGGAGTTGTTCCACCAAATATAACCAGCTCTTTCATCTTCCGAGGTCAACAACTTCCCAAACTTCTTTTAGTGAGGAGAAATACGTCCACAAACAAGAATCCTCACTAGAAATCTCAAAATTCAGTATTTCACGCTAAGAATCCCAAGAAGTTGAAACTGTATAAATAATTTATGGTTTTATCATATTCTACAAAGCTACCAAATACGACTAAACAAACAGGTCTCTCTAACCCTCCAGAAAGCCTAGGTTTAAGGTGGCAAGAAAGGAAATGCTTTCAACAATAAAAGCAAACCTGCGAACCCAAGCGTAAAGCGAATTTAAAATACTACGAACAAGTGTACCGCCTTATTTTTAACACAGTGGGTCTGCCACTGTAGTGGGAAGACTTATGGGACACATGAAGTTCACAGCATACACTTTTTTCTTTCGCTTTCTAAAATGCGATTATTTATTTGTAAAAACGCAACCTTAAAGGGAGCTATTGGGGGGGGAAAGGGGGGGGGAAGGGGGTAACCCACAGGAGCGGGCCCCCGCCCCTCCGAGGTGGCAGTGGAGTAGACGAGGCAATGTCGTAATTATTTTCTTTTTCCCTTCACTAAAGTCACACGTAGGAGTCTTTCAAGTTAGTTTCTTTAAAAGGTAAGGATAGCTGAAAGAAGAGTTTGTTCGCTTCCCTCGCAATATAGGAGAATTATAATTAGTTTGTGGCCAGTTTGGGGTGGGGTAGAGCTGGAGCTGAAGAAAGAGCTCAGCCCCCTCCGTCTTAGTCATTCAAGTTCAAGCAGCTTCCAGAACA